>NW_007251395.1:91505-183275 GCF_000164805.1 Carlito syrichta | reverse complement strand
CAGCCTTTCCGAGTAGCCCGAATTACAGGCATGCGCTACCACGCCCGGCTGATTTTTTGATTTATTGTAGAGATGAGGTCTCGCTGCCCAGGTGGGTCTTGAACCCGCGGGCTCAGGCAATCCACTCACTTCAGCCTCTCAAAGGTGCGGGATTACAGGCTGAGCCACCAAGCCCAGCTCATGGTCACTTTTAAATTGAACATATAATCACGAAGGTCGCTTATAAGCCAGGTCAAAGTCATACAAAGCTGCACAGAAACGTCTCTCCATCTGATCTCCTGTAAGATGGCCTGAGCTCATGTGTTTACCTTGACACAATGCTATCATGTCTGAAAATTGCCTTTTCTATTCTTCAGTTTAGAAATGTTTATGTGATCATCACATCTAGAGCTGGAAAACTCATGATGTTCATTCTGATTTTGCAGTGGTCACCTCCACTCAATTCAAAAGCAAGCCCCTTCCGGCTAAGATGCTGTAGGACTTCAGCTGTGTATGGAGGCTAGAGGTTCCTTGACAGCAAAGAATTGGAGGTTGATGGTCCAGTGCCAGAGGCCACAGACCCTTGGAATTTCAGTGTGCAGTGCCAGCAGGTGAAGAGCTAAACATCAAAGTGCACAGCAAGGGCATATAATAAAAGCAGTTTCTATACAGGATCCTCAGTTTATATAACAGGATGCTCAGTTTATATAACAGGACGCTTAGCTCTGTCTCTCTGTTTCTCTTACTCTCTCCACATACACAGAAGCGTCTTATCTCCTTGGTATCTTTCCGTTCACTTGTTTGATAAATGCTTATTGATTGCTTGCTAAATGCCAGGCAACTTCTAAGCACTGATGATGCACTTGTATGGTCAAGCAATTCTTTGCCCTCAAGGAACCACATTTCATGGAAGAGACAAATAATAGGCAAGTAACATGCAAATAATGTTTTATAAGATTTCATATGGTGATAATGAGTATGAAGGTACATAAAACAGGAGTGAGGGGAGGAAGACAGTTAAGAGTATGCTGTAGAGAGAGTAGTCAGGCAAGACTCTGGGGGAGTGGAGTTCAAGCACAAGTGGAAGGAATGATAGCTTTTCCCTCACACCTTTTGGACTTTTGACTTTGTCATTATCCATCTCTCTTCTCTTTTCAAATTTTGCTATTACCCTTCCTTGTCTCATCTTCTCTTCTCCTTAACATCTTTCTACATAAATTGGTAGGTTTAAACAATTATTTATTTTTACTGATTGAATACTTGTGTTCCTACAATTTATTTTAAAAGTAAGACAATTGCAATTATTTTATTTACTTATACTTTAACACAAAGCTATTAAAATAGTTTTACATTAATCAAACAAAAACTTAGAAGGTGCTTTGTATTTGTGCTGTTTATTCATTCTTTATTCGTCTCTCAAAACATGACTCTTTTTAGGAAATAGGTTTTTCCTCTTTAGTGTAAACTCGTTGTCAATTAACAGGAACATCAGCAATGCCCCCAAAATAACATCAAAGTAAAACTTATTATTTAATTTACAAGTTTTAGTCACCCTTGTCAATTAGTCACTAGTCCCTAAGTCTAACTCAACATTTTCAAAATAGTGTTTCACTAAACCTAACGGACCAAGGAGTGTCAATAAGTGTGATGAAAAAATAAGCTTAATGTCAGACTATAGAAGATATTGCATGAAAACTGAAGATGTGTTTTAAACTACAAGATTTTCTAGTCTTTAATATCCTATTACTAGCCTCCTCATGCGAGGCAGAATAAACAGTTTCACAAAACTATTTTGCAAAATGTCTTGCAGAATGCCCTCTGTAATATCTTAGTCTGACTTAACTCCTTCATTTGCACCCCGCCAGTGTGATCAGACAAAAGCTCGGCAACGATGATTTAAATATTTTTGTTTGTTTGTTTGTTTAGAAACTGAGTCTCGCTAAAACGTGAGCAGCAAGGGTATATACTCAAAGTAGTTTCTATACAAGCTGGTCTGGAACCCCTGGGCTCAATTGATCCTCCCATTTCAACCTCCCAAAGTGCTGGGATTGCAGGTGTGAGCCACTGCATCTGGCCTTAATTCTGTATATTAGAGATAGCAAAAGATGATGGATGGTTATAATTTTACACACACTTGGTATCATGTTAATAAAATATCCAGAATATTGAATGAACTATTCTATTGTTAGCATTATTATTTTCTGGTAATGGAATATGCAATCATGCTGTGAGTTAAAAATGCTGATCAGCCATATTTTTAACAAGACACAATAACAAAAGAATGAAAAGTTCCTATTAAGTTTCTTCAAATCCATTTCATCTTAATTCTACACCATGACAGTTCTTGGCCATCACTGCTTCTCTTAATTTTGCTTGCCTCATCCTTATCTGCAAGGAGATAGCACAAATGCAATAACAGAGGAGCAAAGCCAAAATTTTAGATGAGATGATACAGAATGTTCTAGAAGGATCTGCTCAAATGGATATATGTAAAAATATATGAAATGGATATATGTAAAAATATATGAAATGGATATATGTAAAAATATATGAAAGCAACATATCAGAGGGACTGTGAAGAAAACAAGCAGCTTTTGTAGGAACTATTCATTGCACCTTGATGTGTATTTTCTAAAAAATGAAGACTGGGATTTCCAAAGTCCAATTAGTCTACATTTCCTCCAATTAGTCTACATTGGCTGATTTATCACATAGACTATGACAGCCAGTTCAAGTCTATTTCAAGGCATTCTTGGACAGTGTCAATGGTTAGAGCCATTAAATATCCCACACCTGACTAATTGTGCCATCTGCCTGGTCATCTGTGAGTCTCCTGTGGAAAATTCTAGATGTAGGTAGTGACTCTAGAAGCAAGAAGCAGGAAGACTTTCCAGAACCCTTCAATAACTGTGAATTAGTGGCCAGATCCATGTTGAATATCTCTGGATTATTTCCATATATAACACTCTCAAAATGCATGGGAATTTTCCTACTGACTAAAATACATCATGGGATGACAGCAACATTGTGCCCAGCAATACAATAACATGGTGACCAAACTCAATAGTTTTCAATACTGTTATTTACCTATCCAGATGGATTGCTAAATATTGTTAATTTAAAAGGTATAACAAACAATGACTCCTATATTCAAACATATTGCAATGTATTTTGACTCATTCAGCAAATACATGAGCTTCAGGAGTAAATTCAAATCAATGACACATTTATTTGGGAAGAGTGATTTTCTGGTGTGTATTTTTCTTCATTACCCTCCAGATCCAGCCAGTAGACTAAGATATGGGACAAAGAAATGAATCTTCCACTTCAGATTTCATTCTCTTGGGCCTCTTCTCTGACTCTCAGTATCCTAGCCTCTTCATCACCATTGTCCTCCATGCTTTGGGTGGTTATCATGGGAAACTCTGTACTGACTCTGCTGATCCTGGGTGATGCCCACCTCCACACCCCCCATACTTCCGTTCAGCCAACTCTCCCTAATGGACCTGACCCTAATCTCCACCACCGTCCCCAAGATGGTCACCGACTTCTTCTTGGGATACAGAGGCATCTCTCGCATCAGCTGTGGAGTTCAAATCTTTCTTTACTTGATGCTTGGAGTGGCTGAATGTGTTCTGCTGACTTTTATGGCTTTTAACCAATACTTGACCATCTGTAGCCCCCTCAGATACCCAGTCATTATGACTCCCAGAGTCTATGTGAAAATGGCCACCGGGTCGTGGAATGAGGGTGTGCTTGTCTCCCTAATGCACATAATTTATGCTATGCATTTCTCCACTTGTGGTTTGAAAAAAATTCACCATTTCTGTTGTGAGGTCATGGTCCTTCTGAAGCTCTCTGGTGAGGACACTTCAGATGGTGGTGTTGGCATCTGGCATTGTTTTCCTTCTCATTCCTTTTGGACTCATTGTGATCTCCTATACCCTTATCTTCCTCACAGTCCTTCATATGAACTCTCCTGAGGGCAGGAACAAAGCTCTGGCCACCTGTTCTTCCCATCTCAGTGTGGTTAGCCTCTTCTTTGGTCCAGCCATGATCATCTACACGACTCCTGGTTCCTCTCTGCCTGCAGAGGTGGATCAGTGTCTCTTTGTGTTTGATGCCATAATCATCCCCATGCTGAATCCCCTCATTTATAGCCTGAGGAATAAGGAGGTGTTGGGGGCTCTGAAGAAGATTCTGGGAAGACTGATGTTTAAACAGGAAATATAATTCTCAATTTTTTAAATAGTAATAATAAAACTTTCTAAGGGCCAGAGATAGTTATGAAATTGACTTATTTACTCTTCACGATGATCCGTTGTGGAGAGTCCTATGAACATCTCCATTTTGCAGATACAGAAACTGAGGTCCATGGTCACATACACAATAAGTGGCAGATCCAGTTTAGAAGATATGCAACCTGCCTTCCTATTTACTGATTCTTAAAATCTTGGATTCCATATTCCTTTTCCAAACAATGACCAGGCAAATGTAAAATTTTGCCTTACTCCTCTAGATTTCACTTCATCAACAGCAGATAAAATTAAAAACATTTTAACTGACAGATAAAATTCTTTGTTTGTAGGCATGTATGTATGCATTTATTTATTTACTATTTTTTGAATTTGGAGTCTTACTCCATCACCCAGGCTGGAGTGCAGTGGCATACTCACAGCCACCCCAGCGTCAACTTGCTAGGCTCCAGCGATCCTTCTACCTCAGGCCTCCAAGTAGCCGGAACCACAGGAGCACACTACCACACCCGGCTAATTTTTTGATTTATCGTAGAGATAAGGTCTCGCCAAGTTGCCCAGGCTGGTCTCGAACCTGCAGGCTCAGGCAATCCACTCACCTCAGCCTCCCAATGTTCTGGGATTACTGGCTTGAGCCACTGCACCCAGCCAAAATTGTACATATTTATAATGTATAACATGGTGTCTTTATATATGTTTACTTTGTGGAATGGATAAATCAAGCTAATTGTAACATAAATATCATTTTTGCAGTTGATTACTTAAAACCTAATGTCTTAGCAATTTTCAAGTATATGGTATATTTTTAATAACTAGTCTTCATTGTAAATAATAGGTCTCTTGAACTTATTCTTCCTAACTGAAAATTTTTGTCCATTGACCAATGATTCCTCAACTGCCCTTCCCCCAACCTCTGCTAACCACCATTCTATCTTCTGCTTCTATAAGTTTGACTTTTTTTAGACTCCACTCATACATGAGATCATGCAAGATTTGTCTTTTTATTTTTTTATGCCAGACTTATTTCATGTACCATAAGACCCTCTAAGTTCATCCATGTAGTTGCAACTGATAGGATTTCCTTATTTTTTTAAGGCTAAATAGTATTTCCTTGCTTGTATTTATCATATTTTCTTTACCCATTCACCTGTTGATGGACACAGGTTAATTCCATATCTTAGGTTAATTCCATATTTTGTGAATAGTGCTGAAATGAACACAGGGGTGTAGATATTTCTTCAACATACTTATTTCAGTTTCTTTGACAATATACCCAAAAGCGGATCATATGGTAGTTCTATTTGTAAATTTTTGAGAAAACTCCATATTGTTTTCAATAATGGCTATACTAATTTACATTCCCACCAACAGTGCACAAGGATTCTCTTTTCTCCTCATTCTTTTTCTCCTCTTCTATCACTGTGTCATGTACCTTTTCTCCATCTTCCTGCCAATACTTGTTATCATTCAAATTTTGGTGAAGCCATTCTAATAGGTATGAGGTGATATCCCATTGTGGTTTTTATTTGCATTTCTCTGCTACTTAGTGATACTGAGCATTTTTCATATATCTGTTGGTCATTTGTATGCTTTCTTTTTTTATTTTCTAAATTGTTTTTACATTTTAGATTCAGGGGATACAAGCGCATGTTTGTTACATGGGCATATTGTATACTGGTAGGGATTGGGTGTCAAGGGGCCTCATCCCCCAAATAGTGAACTTTGTACCCTATAGGTATGTGTGCTTTCTTTTGACAAGATTGATTCTTATATTTTAGTCTCTTAGACTGCTAATTGGGTTGGTCTGGGTAAAAATATATATAATTCACTGGTATCCATGGAGAAGGCCCTTAAAAAGTTTTTTTGTTTGTTTTATTTTGTTTTGTTTGTTTTTGTTTTTTCCCCAGTGAGCTTGATCAATAAAGCTTGATCATTTGGAAGCTTTGTTAAAAATCTACAGTCCTTGTTTTCACTCTAGACCTATTGAGAACTTGTACAGAGAATCTAGGGAGTCTGTAACAAGCCCCGTAGAGAATCTTAGGGTCAGGCAAGTTTATGAAACTCTTGGTATCTCCTAATCCACCCCATCCTCCATCCTCTTCCACCTTCCCTGTACCCTGCCCTTCATCCTTACTGGAATATTCCAACATTCAAATGAGGCTTCACAAATGCTCTTTATCTTCTCCAGCCTGGAATGGCCTTCATCCACCCTGACCATCAATAAAAAGTTTGTCATTCCCTAAACCTGCAACTGGATGTGTCACCTCCTCCCTCTCTGTGTCTTCAGGACTCACCTCTAATTCTAGCAAGTCCTCCACTCTGTTTTGAGGTGCCTGCGTGCCTCCACTAAGAGAAGCTCAGATCTGGAGAACAGGAAAATGATTCAGTCCCATAGTTCTTTGCATCTGTCGGTGCTCAGTAAAGGTCAGTTGAGATGAACTGCTCAATTGTTTATAATATTTGTCTTAAGTCCTGATCTGTGTCCTCACATAGTTTTATGGAATTCCCTTAGCAGGTCTGATTCCTAGGCTAGGTGAAAAGTGGTCTCTGACTTCTCAGATGTGGGAAAATATGAAACCAGACTGTGCAAAATGTCATTAGCATTCATCAGACTCTTCCAAACACTGCTCTTTTGGCTCTTTATTAACCTTTAGGAAATTATTTAGGTCCTTTGGTGTTTGCCCCACACTAAGGACCAAAATTCCCAATGTGTCACCTGGTCACTAACTACTAACTGTGCACTTAGTTTTTAAAATATTTATTTGTTTCTTCTGTTTTTTTCTTTCTTTTTTTTTTTTTTGAGTCGAGTCTCACTCTGTTGCGCACACTGGAGTGCAATGGCACAATCATGGCTCACTGTAGCCTTGGCCTCCTGGGCTAACACAACACTTTCATCTCAGTCTCCCAAGTAGCAGGAACTACAAGTGTGTGCCACCATGCCCAGCTAATTTTTTTGGTTTTTTTGTAGAGACAAGGTCTTGCTACGTTGCCCAAGCCGGTCTCAAACTCCTGGACTCAAGCAATCCTTTTGCTTTCCAAAGTGCTGGGATGACAGGCATGAACCACTGCACCTAGCCTAGTTTTTTGAATATTTAAATAATTTTGACAGAGTTAAAAGTACAATAAAATCATTTATTAGGTAACATATTGATTTTACTCCACTGTAAGAATAAAAATTAAGATAAAAATATTTTGTCATAGAGTACAAAGTCAGTCAATGGTTGGTGCAGAGTCAAACAACAGCAATGATCATAAATATAACACTCAAAACTGAGGACTTCAAAACAACACAAAACACCCCTGAGGACCTCAAGGCTAAAATATTTCAATTGCACATCTTCCTAGGTTATGACTAAAGATTAACCTATATTCAAGTCAGTAGAAGCACTGTAGTAGCTGGAATAGATTAGTAATAATTATTTTCACGGAGACATGACTATCCAAAACCAGGTCTAATCTATGCTTTTGTACACCCTCTACTCACTCTTTAAGGTTTATTTCCAATCACTGACCCAGCAACTTTAGTCATCACCAAAGGGCCACAGCATATGTGGTCTATGAACTACCTTACAACAGTATTTGTGTGTTTCTTTTGGGGTCTTTTATGTTGTCATTTGGAATTGTCTGGTTAGTGAACTTTGAACACTACACTGCAAATGTTTTGTTGCTGTGTTGTTTTGTAAAATGCCATCTCTTCTTCCTTCCCTCCCTCCCTCCTTCCCTCCCTTCCTTCCTTCCTTCTCTCCTTCTTTCCTTCTTCCTTCCTTCCTTCCTTCCTTCCTTCCTTCCTTCCTTCCTTCCTTCTTTCCTTCCTTCCTGACACACACTCTGAGGTCTTAGTTTTACCCTCACTACAGCAATTTATCAACCCTTTGTTTCACAAAGTAGCTTGAGGCAGGAGCAGACTCCAACCACATGATGGGGCAAGAAGAGCAGGGACTCTTCAACACAGATCCTGAGGCCTAGCTCCTCTATGCTGAACATACCACATGGGGCACATCTGTACAGCAAGGATGCTGGTACTACCCCCACCAGGACTGCAGTGATGATTTAGAGATTCAGACGATTTAAGGGTCATTTCCTGAAGCTGATGTTAAGTTTGCATGTTTCCTGTCTATTACCTAAGGCGTTATTTTCTAAACACACACACACACAAAACTAATATATCTCTTTCCTTCTCTCTGTCTCTCTTTCTATCTCTCTGTCTCTCTGTCTCCCCCCTCTCAGCCTGTCGGCTGCTCTCACTCTCATGCACTCAAAGTACCTTGTCCCTCTGTAAAGCACATGGTTATGAGCACAGGTTCTGAAAACAGAATGTCTAACTCTGGACCTCTGCCCCTCAGTTTACTCATGCATACACTGGGTCTAATGGTAAAAACTCCCTTTCAGGATCTTGTGGTTGTTACCTAAGTTGATGTGAGGAAAGTTTAAAAGTGTGCCTGCATACTGTCACCATCTGATAAATGCTGTTGTAGTCATCACTGTTTGTTCTCACCTCCACAAAGGCAGGTCCTTGTGACTCAGTGACTCAGGGTTTTCTCAGCCCTGAGAAGCTTGCAGTAGGGGTGAGGCCTGAGAGCTGGGGTGGAGTAAGCCCATGGGGTAAAGGTCCACACTGTGCATTCTGGGGTTCCTAAAATAACAGGTTGCCTGCACTGAATCTTGGAAGTCAGGTGAGCGTCAAGCAAGGGGGCAAGGAAGGAGGCAGGGTGCTTTGGGCAGAGGGGCAGGTGCAAAGCCACGTCTGGGAATGGTGAGCAGGGTATGGAGACTGCAGCTGGAAAGGTGGAACGTGACCACAGATGGGGCCAGATGATTGCAGTCCCAACCCCCTATATTCAGACCTCCCTCCCTTTCCAGCACCACTTTTTTCACCCTTCCATTTTCAAACCCGGTTGGGAAGATTCAACTATACCCAGAACTAGGCTAAGGAATGGGAATACAGAGATGAGTAACCCATGGACCAAGCAGCTCACACACAGACTGCTTCCCTAGTGTGAAAGGGTGACAATGGAGGCGTGCTTAGGACAGCAGAGAAACACAAAGACAGGCAGGTAGTTTGACATGGGGGTTTATGCCAGACCACCTGGAGGAACTGTCCCCTGTGAAGGTCAAAGAACGATCTAAGTTAGCCTGAGCAAGAAGAGGAGAAGCCAGAGGAAGCAGGGTAAACCAGACCCCCAGAAACTGAAGTCCATGTGGGCAGGAACCGGGAGCACCAGGCTGTTCCTGAGTGTGCTGGGTGAGGGCAGGACCCCAGGACCACCCTGGGCTGCTCTGGCTTGTCCAAACCAAACAGTACATGTATCTACAAGGGTCTGCATATTTGCTATTTTTTTGTCTGATGAAGTTCATTTTGGTCTGAGACTCAGGTTAATTAAAGTCTGGGGATTTTGTTGAGCCAGGACACTCCCTTGAGACGCAGCATCTCCAGTGGTGGCAATGCCCTGTATTTACTCCCAGCTCTGCTTTGAATCATGGGCACAGCATAGTCAAGGCCAGAATGTGTTCACTTTTAGAAGCTTCTGGGCAGCGTTTTACATTGTCTTTCCACATGGGCCACATGCCTACTGTCCCAGGGGCAGCAGCAACGTGCAGAGGAAAAGGGTGAGTCTGTCTGTCTTTCCAAGAGGCAACCCAAGAGGACTTGAGTGAGGCCCAGCAGCCCAGCTTACTGGAGAAATGATGGTCTGGATCATTTGCCAGTGCTGATATGCTGCCGGCCTCTTTATCTTGCTGAAGCCTAGCTCTGAGGAGAAAGAGAGGGAGAGAGAGAGAGGGAGATCATTCGTTCCAATAAAACTTTTTTTTTGAGTTGGAGTCTCACTCTGTCACCCAGACTGCATTGGCACGCTCCTGGCCACCGCAGCCTCAACCTGCTGGGCTCCGGAGATTCTTCTGCCTCAGCCTTCCAAGTAGCCGGAACTACAGGCATGCATTACCACACCCGGCTAGTTTTTGATGTATTATAGAGACAAGGTCTCACCAAGTTGCCCTGGTGGGTCTTGAGCCCACAGGCTCAGGCAATCCACTCGCCTCGGCCTCCTAAAGTGCTGGGATTACAGGCTGAGCCACCAAGCCCGGCTTCCAATAAAATTTTATTTACAAAATTAAGTTGCTAGTTTGCTAGTTCATGGACTATCGTTTACTGGTCTATGGTATAGATTAGGCAATATGTTTTTTGGCTACTCATTTGTCTCACCTCTAGAGATGCTATGTTCTGTTAGCCATTATTTGATTTTGATGGTAAAGCACCAGCCCACTGGTCCCCATTCTGTCAGGAATATCTCTTTCCTGTGGTTATTAGTGAGTTTAGTTTTTGCTTGTTTGTTTGTTTGTTTTGAGTTGGAGTCTCACTCTGTTGCCCAGACTGGAGTGAGTGGCATGCTCCCGGCCACCGCAGCCTCGACCTGCAGTGGCGATCCTTCTGCCTCAGCTTTCCAAGTGAGTCTAGTTTTATAGTAGCATTTCCAGTCATCATCCCAGTCTCAAGAAGATAGTCTCTCCTATAGATCTGAGCATCTTATTTGAAAAGCTTTTTGGGCTTTCTTGCTGTCTAAAAGGTCTCAAACCCTTCTGCACTATAGCCACATTGTGATCTCAGCCCCCATATTGCACTGTCTGGCTGCACCAGATTGGGCAGCTCTGCCCTGACACACTGCGTTCTACACTCACTGTGTGGACCAGGTTCCAGATTAAGGCCAAATAGCTGTAATGACCAGATGCCTTGGAGCAACCTTTGAGAGAGTAACTCTTTAGAAAAGGGAGGGGCAATGCAGGTGGCAAGGACATCCTACCAAGGTTTTCTTTTTCTTCTTTCTTTTTGAAATCTCAAATACTCAGGAAAAAGTTAAAAAATGGAAATATCCAATTCCGTAGGGCTCTAAGTACCAACTCATTGAGATAGAAGAGTCCTGATGAAGAACTAAATCTGGAGAAAGAGGATTACATTGAAATGTAAGTGGGCCAGTATCCAGTATCACCCCCTATAATACACTTTTTTTTTTGAGTCAGAGTCTTACTCTTTAGCCCAGGCTGGAGTGCAGTGGCACACTCACGACTCACTGCAGCCTTGATCTCCTGGGTTCAGGCGATCCTTCTGGCTCAGCCTCCCAAGTAGCTAGGACCACAGGCATGCACTACCGTACCCTGAATTTTTATAGAGATGAGGACTCACTTTGTTGCCCAAGCTGGTCTTGTGCTCCTGGACTCAAGCAATCCTCCTACCTTGGCCTCCCAAACTGCTGGGATTATAGTCATGAGCCACTACTCCCAGCCCACAATCTATAATAAACCTTTTTGAGGGCCCTAAACAAATTTTAAAAATTTAGTGGGGCATCTTGATGAACTTGTCATATGCTGACAAATAATATTGGGGAGGGTTGATTATTAAAAATTGTTTACATTTACCAAGTGCTTACAAATTTTCAGGCACTGTGCTACATGCTTTTATGTACTTACTCATTTAGTTCTTGAAATACACTTCCAAGGCAGGCATTTGAGGAGTGCATGGGTTCAAATTCTGCCTCTGTAGTTAGGCGCTCTGTGCTGTTGGGTATGCGATTTACACTCTCTAAGCTTTATATTCTCACATGGAATTGTGAAGAATAAATGAGTATTTAAGTGTCAAACATTCAGAATTACACCAGCATGTAATCAGAGTCTAATGTTGTTAACATTACTTTTGTAGTTTGTACAAAGGGGGACCCTAAAAAAACCCAAATTTATTTATAAAAAATGTGTATTGATTCTTACATGTTTAAACTTCAGTCACCTTCATGTACTCTCTGTTTGATGCAATACACAGAAATACTTTTCCCACTGCTCAAAAGTTTTTGAACTCATCAGTTTTGATGCCTTTTAGTGATTCTGCTGTTTTTTGTTTCACCTCTTCCATATCAGAAAAATGTTTCCCTTTGAGGATTATTTTCATCAGGGAAACAAACAAAAAAAAGTTGCTTGAGTTGGGATGGGTTGAATAGGGAGGGTGGGACACAGAGGTCATGCCATTTTTGGTCAAAAACTGCTGAACACTCATCACAATGTGGGCAGGTGGAAGAACCAGTCACCTGTTTATCACAGTTCAGGACGTCTCTTCTGCAAATCATGATGCAACCTTCTCAAAACTTCCAGATAAGAACTTTGGTTGACCAACTGATCCAGAGGAAAAAATTCCAAGTGTTTTACAAGGGGCCTGCCCTCCAAAAGATAATTCTGGTTTTTTGGGGTCCCTCCTCATACTCCCCAGAAGAGAAAACCATAATTTCAAAAAGCCCAGTAACTTTACAGAAATATGTTTGAATATTGAACAAAAATCCAATGATGACTATACTCAACTCTTGGCATGAGCTACGTGCTGGGTCAGGGCCATGGAACTTGCTCTTCCCTCTACTCCACATAGTAGTATGACTGGTGCTTTTTTCTCCTTTAGGTTTCATTCCCTGGTCACCTCATCTAAAACAGGTGCCTTGTTTGGTTAGCGAAGTCCTGCTCTGTTCTTCATCATGTTTACCACAGCTGTAATAATTTATGTGTTTGCATGCTTGCTTACTGTTTGTCTCTCCTGCTGACTGTCATCTGCCTGAAGATGGTCATCAGGTCGATGGCCACCACCCTCACGGTGACATCCTAGGACATAGTCAATGCACATAGAAGGTGCTCAGTGACCATCTGCCTGATTTCACCTAATGAAGGTCTCAGGGCAGGGGGATGAGACGTGCTTGATGTCTTCAGTCCACTGATCCAGTTTACAGATCAGGCTTAGCTATACAAGCCTACTACTTTTTCCTTAACTTTTCTTTTCCAAGAGCTATTTAGACTGTGTAATCCCTACAAGGTGATTTGCAGGTGACACAGCTGTCAGGGTGTGGCAGGACCAGGGAGTGAGCAGGGCCTGAGAGAATCCCAAAAGGGCAGAGGCAGAGGAAAACATGGAATCAGGAGAATTAAAGTACTTAGGGGGAGGGTGGTGCTTCATATGCAAAAAGATTTAGCTATTCCACAATGTATATATGTACTTTAGAGCATCATATTGTGCCCAATAAATGCATAAAATTTTATCTGTCAGTTTAAAAATAAATACACAAATGAATAAAAATTTAAAACTAAGAAAGATTAATAAGGTATAATTAAAATTTAGTCAAATAAATTTTGCTTAATAAATCTATCTTCTTCACTGAAAAATCTAGAAATGTGAGGTCCTTTTTTGCCGTGTCTCCTAGGTATCTGAGTTAAGGCATTTATCTGACATTTGGTGTTTACAGAACCATTTTTCCAAGTCATAGCTGATTAGACTGATTAGATTACAACACATGAGGGGGGTTCTTTATTTTAAAGATGTGGGGTACAATTCAGGGTTAGGTATACAAATGTTCATTTTGCACATTCCCCTGTTGATGAGGTGTGCCCTTCCCTCCCCTGGCAATGTCCCTCAACTGCCAATCCCACCCCTTTCCACCCCCTCAGCTCCTCAGCAGTTTTTCACTGCTGCAAATCCCTTTCTTATAGTATGATAATTGTTCAAGGTCCACTTATGAGTAAGAGCATATGGCATTCTGTTTTTTGTTTATTTGATAGATCACTGAGTATGATAGACTCTAAATCCAACCAAGTTGCTGTGAAGTCCATATTACAATACACTCTTTCATAAAATCTGATCTTGCTACTATGCTTGTAACCTGGCCTCGACTACATTTGCCTGCTTAGTGACCAGACTAGAATTACTGATATATTCTGGAGGCGTATTTGGAACTACACCTCCAAGGCAGGCATGTGGGGAGTGGTTAAGTGCATGGGTTCTACAGCTAGACTGCGTGGGTTCAAATCCTGCCTCTGTATTTAGGAGCTCTAAGGCATTTAGACTGTGTAATCACCACAAGGTAATTTGCAGGTGACACATCTGGTCAGGGTGGGGCAGGACCAGGGAGTGGGCTGGGTCTGAAAGAATCCCAAAAGCTCAGAGACAGAGGAAAACATGGAATCAGTAGAATTAAAGTACTTAGGGGGAGGCTGGTGCTTCATATGCAAAAAGACTTACACAATCACAGCAAACATCTGACTACCCTGGGTTGTGTCTACACACTGTCACAACTTTTGGTTAAAGTAAGAAATAAGCTCCACATCAATGATAGCATGATCCCCAAACAACTGCTGTTTCTATATCTGTAGTGCAAATGTGGTACTATGAAATTTGTCATCCATAGTTGTCACTCAATAATAATTGAGTATATAATAAATTAATAATCATAAAGCATTTATATTAATCCTAGACCACTGGCTTCACTTAAAGTACCACAGCAATCAATTAGAGAATAGGGAGAAATAAGAAGAAGAGTGTTTGCAGAGTCTTAAAAATTGATTTCTTTTCATATTGTCTTCAGATTTAGGTCTGATAAATAAAACCCAAAGATGAGGAAGGGAAATGAGACAGCAATCATTGGTTTTGTTCTTTGGGGCCTCTTCTCTAACTCCAAGAATCCTGAATTTCTCATCTCCATCATCCTCCTGACTTACATTATTGCTGTTGCTGGAAATACCACCCTGATCCTCCTCATCTGGCTGGATTCCTGCCTCCACATCCCCATGTATGTCCTCCTCAGTCAACTTTCACTTATGGACTTGATCTTGACTTCTTGTACTGTCATCAAGATGGCAGCTGACTTCTTCTCAGGGGAGAGGAATATCTCAAGAATTGGTTGTGGGACCCAGATGTTCTTCTACTTGACAGTCGGAATAGCTGAGTGTGTCCTCCTGACCCTCATGGCCTATGACCGTTACACAGCGATCTGTTACCCACTGAGATACCCAGTGCTCATGAGTCCCAGGATCTGCCAGTTAATGGTCATCATGTCCTGGGTGGGGAGTTCTCTTATTTCCTTATCTCATACCGTCTACATAATGCATCTCCCCACCTGTGGCTCCAGGGAGATCCACCATTTTTTCTGTGAAATAATGGCTTTCTTGAAGCTCTCCTGTGAGGACACCTCCATTTATGAGGGAGTAGTGTTGGTCACAGGCACAATGTTGATCCTCTTCCCACTTGGCCTCATTCTGGCTTCCTATTCCCTCATCTTCCTTGCCATCTTCCACATAAACTCCCCTAAAGGGAGAAACAAAGCCTTGGCCACCTGCTCCTCCCACCTGATCGTGGTGAGTCTCTACTTTGGTCCAGCCATGATTATCTACACGACCCCGGGTTCCTCTCTTTCCTCAGAGCTAGACAAACATCTCTTTGTATTTGACACCATAATTACTCCCCTGTGGAACCCTCTTATCTACAGCCTCCGAAACAAGAAGGTAGTGAGGACTTTAAAGAAGGTTCTGGGGAGTTTACTCATTCAGAATAACCCAGAAGCACTTTGTGGTTGACAAATACAAATGTCCTTGTACCTAAAGACAAATCTTATATAGGATGAGAACACTTAGCACATAGCTATTTATTCCCCTTAAATTTTGTGGAGGTGGGAGATGAAAAAGCTTAACTCTCCTGTAGTGCTATAAAAGTTTGGAGGAGGTCTCATTCCGGGAATCTATGACCTTATGGTGACACTGATTAGAGAGCAGGGTTGTGAGATGATTAATTTGTTTAAAAATAATATATACCATACTTAGAAGTTTTTCACTATATCACACAAAACACACAAAGCACACACACAAAACTAAATAACAAATATGATTTTTTTAAAAGAAAGTATTCCTTGATTTTTAAAAATTTGAATGAGCCCCTTGAATCTAGTCTCAGATATACATGCTGAAGGAAGTTATTAGCAATTAGGAGGAAAGTTTTAGCCTCATAGTAGTGAAATGAAAATAATCATGGTCATACTTTGTTTAGAGTCTTTCTCTTTTAAGAAGGTTGGGTAGTCAATTCAGGATGATGGATACATTCACCTTAAAACACAATCAAGTTTCTTCCTGGCAACAAGTTGACAGTTGGTTTTATGAGACCACTGCATAATGTGGTCTCATAAACAAGATGTGAAGTTTTGTGTCAATATGTTACTGATCAAGACAGTAAAGTTAGGTAACTCCAGCTGAATGCTTGCCCAACTTTTCTGAGTGGCTCTAATATTCATTAATGCCAAAGGATTTACATGGATTCTTTCAGCAAGTGCTCAGTGGAAGTGTGTGGCTGCTCTGAGATACTGAAATAGGTAAAAGGAAAATCAAACATACTCAGCCTCCAGATGAGTCTATGTGAAGGACAAACACACAAATTACTGAGGTCTCTACAATGCAAAATGAATGTAGTTTCAAATCAAGTTGTTCAAAATGGCACTCCATGTGTGCTTCGTATGGTCACAGAACATCAACCACATAGCATTGTCTGTCTATAACAAATACTTTTGGTTTTTGTTAGTCTGAATGTTTATGTCTCCCCTACTCCAAAATTCCTATATTGAAACCTAATCTCCAATGTGATGGCATTTGGTGGTAGCACCTTTGAGAGGGAGAATGCAGGCCTCATGTATGGGATTAATGACTTTATGAAAGAACAGAAAACCCCCTCGCTCCTTTCCTCATGTGAGGACACATCAAAAAGTCAGTTGCCCATGAACCAGGAAGGGGTCCCTCATTAGAAACCAAATCTGGTCCAGGTTTGGTGGCTCAGCCTGTAATCCCAGCACTTTGGGAGGCCGAGGCAAGTGGATTGCCTGAGCCCATGGGTTCGAGACCAGCCCAGGCAACTTGGCAAGACCTTGTCTCTACAATAAAATTAAAAATAGCTGGGCATGGTAGTACGTGTCTGTAGTTCCAGCTACTCAGAAGACTAAGGCAGAAGGATCACCAGAGCCCAACAGGTTGACGCTGGGTTGACCATGAGCGTGCATGCCACTGTACTCCAGCCAAGGCAAAGGAGTGAGACTCCAACAAAACAAAACAAAACAAAAAGAAACCAAATCTGCCAGTGCTTTCATCTTGGACTTCCCAGCCTCCAGAATTGTGAGAAGTAAATTTTTTTTAAGTCACCCAGTCTGTGTTTAGTATAGTTTAGTATAGCAGCCCGAATGGACAAATTCCGTATTTTCTAAACTAGTCATTCTCTCTAGAAGGAACAGCAATTCAGACATCTCATATACCACCAGGAATGGCACGTTCAGGAAATGGCAGGACAAGCTCAACCACTCCCTGCTCAGTTTATGCCTTGACAAAGGGACAAGACGAACCCAATTAGTAGGCAGACATAGACTCAGAGTCTTAAAGTTTAACTCAAGTGATTCATCTGTTAACAAACCATCAGCACTTACTGTGCTCATCACTGAAGCTTAATCAATTACTAAGACCCCTGATGTTTTTCTTGTCCATTACTACTAATCTTAAATATTTTTAGAAGAAGAGAAGAGCATTGGCACAGTACTCCTGAGAATACAGAGCACTAACCTTTTTTTTGAGTTGGAGTTACACTCTGTTGCCCAGACTGGAGTACAGTGGCACGCTCACAGCCACTGTAGCCTCAAACTACCAGGCTCAGATGATTCTTCTGCCTCAGTCTTCCAAGTAGCTGGAAATACAGGTGCATGCTACCACACCCAGCTATTTTTTTTTTTAATTTTAGAGATGAGTTTCCCAGGCTGGTCTCGAACCCCTGGGCTCAGGCAATCCTCTTGCCTTGGCCTCCCAAAGTGCTAGGATTACAGGCTTGAGCCACTGCACCTGGCCAGAGCACTAATCTTTTTTTTTTTTTAGACTTTAAAAAAAAGTTTTAGAGTCTAATGGGGTATAAAACAAATATACTCAAATAACGATTACAGGATATCATAAGGGAAACCATAAGTGTTATTAGCAAGATCAAATTTCAGTCCTACTGGGTTATCAAAGGAAGGAGGCTCTTCATATGAGAAGAGTGAGGGACCCTCACTACTGTAGGTCATGTGACCTCCTAAATCAGCTGGATTTAATCTTTAGTATTATCTCATGGCTGCTTGGCTTCGAGGCATTCAACCCACCTGTGCAGTAACCCTCCCAACTGTGAAAAGGCCATTTTCTAGTGGCAAGAGAACCCAGTTTTTACATAAAGTATTCTTAGAAGGCTACTGTAAGTTCCACAATACTGAAGAAGATATACAGATGACAGACACATAGAAAGATATTCAGCAACATTAAGAGAGAGAGAAATTCAAATTAAATCCACATTAAAAATCACTACCTATCTATCAGAATGGTTAACATAAAAATGACAACACCAAACACTGGTGTGGATGTGGGAAATGTGGATCCCTCACAGCGTTGGTAGTGATGTGAAATGGCATAGGCACTTTGGATCTTTAAAAATTAAACATGAAACCACTCTACAATCCAGAAATTTCACTCCTAGACATTTATTCCTGAGGAATGAAAACATATGATGATCTCAAAACCTATACACAAATGTTGATAGCAGATGTATTTGCTAAAGCCCCAAACTGGAACAACCAGAAGTTTATCAATAGGTGAATAGTTAAACAATGATATAACAGAATACTGTGAAGTGATATAAATAGATGAACTGTAAATGTCTGCAACAATTTGGATAGATCTCCAATTGAGCTGAGTGAAAAAATTCCACAAATATTATAATATATACTGTATGATTCTGTTTATATAACATTTTTGAAAAGACAAAATTATAGAAATGGAGAACAGATTGACAGTTACCAGGGACAAAAAGTTGACTGTGGAGGTCTAATATAAAAGATACTCGAGGAAATGAAAATGTCCAGTATCTTCATTGTGTCAATGTGAATATGCTTTTTATGATACTATACAATAGTTTTGAAAGATATTAGCATTATGGGAAACTCAAAAAAAAAGTTGAAGGAGTCTTTGAATTATTTCTTACAATTGTATATGACTCTACAGTTATCTAAAAATAAAAAGGTTAATTTTTAAATTTAAAAGATGAATAAAGAAAATGTGTTACATATACACAATGGAATATTATGCAGCTATAAAGAAGGACAAATATATGGACTTTGCAGCAACTTGGATGAATTTGGAGTCGATCATACTCAGTGATCTATCACAGAAACAAAGAACAGAGTACCATATGTTCTCACTCATAAGCGGTCCTTGAACAATTATAATACTATAAGAAAGCATTTGGCAGTAATGGAAAATTGTTGGGGGGCATGGGATTGTCAGTTGTGGGAAACTGCTAGGGGAGGGAGGGGCATACCTCATCAGTAAGTGTACCTGCATAATCAATGTTTGTATACCTAACCCTGAATTGTACCCCACATCTTTATAATAAAATATATATATATTTATTAAAAATAAAATAAAATAAAAGATGGATGCAAAGTCAGGGAAACAAGCATGTCAGTTTGTCAGTTACGGCGTGAGCCTTAGAACCTTGACATCATAATGGGAGGAACCCTGACTACTGAGTGATCCTTAGATTTCAAGGATTTGCCTTGAGTGTTCTGCCAAGTGCTGTAGACATGATGGATTTTCAGTCCCAAGAACTGAAGGAAACAAGGTGTTCAAACCAATCCAAAAGCTTCCCCAGCGCTAAGTAGCCATTCAAGGATCCACTGAACAAGGTAGTCTTTTAACAAAAAATTTTTGATCATCCAGACAGTTAGTCTCAGGAGGTGTTCTGTCTTGTTTACTCTAAAGCACATGAACTGATTCCTAACTTTAGCACTGGTTTCCCGAAACGCTACTCATGTTCACAAGATTAAGTACTGCTGAGCTTGAGAAGACAGGCTTTGTATTTTCAGAGGACTTGATTTTTCAACTGCATAGGAGACAATTTCATGAGAGGTCTAAGAAAATATTTACCCTATTTTTGAAGAAGTTTTAATGTTCTGTTCTATCTAGTCAGTTTTACTTACTATGACCACAGAGTCCTATTGGAGCTTGATTATAGCACAACCAAATAGTATGTAGCACTTTCTTGTATTTAGAAACTTTTTGATGTTTTTAGTATTATTTGATGTTTCTTTCTTTTTTATTTTTGTTTTATTTTAAAGATGTGGGGCACAATTCAGGGCAAGTTATACAAATGTTGACCATGCAGGTACCCTTGTTGATGAGGTATGCCCCTCCCTCCCCTAGCAGTTTCCCTCAACTGCCAATCCCACCACCCACCCCCAGGGCAGTTTCCCACCACTGCCAATCCCTTTTTTATAGTATTGAGATAAATGTTCAAGGTCCGCTTATGAGTGAGAACATATGGTACTCTGTTCTTTGTTTCTGTGATAGATCACTGAGTATGATAGACTCTAAATCCATCCAAATTGCTGCAAAGTTCATATGTTTGTCCTTTATGGCGGCATAATATTCCATTCAGAACATTAATCTTTGATGTAACAATATGGAAAATGTTGAAAAAATTTACAAGTTATTTATAAAGTTACATATATATAAAATTATTATTTGTCAATAAAAATTAAAAATAAAACAATTTTAAAATAAAGAGCATTAGCTAGATGGAAACTTGTACGTGTTTTGATTATAGTGAATCTTATTCTGATGAATTTGTTTTTCGAGAACATAATTCCTCTTGTGATATACTTCTTTTTTATTTTTTATTTTTTTGAGTTGTAGTCTCACTCTGTCACCCAGACTGGAGTGCAGTGGCCGCTCCCGGCCACCGTAGCCTCGACCTGCTGGGCTCTGGCAATCCTTCCACTTCATTGTGATATACTTCTAACAACAAAATCTTATTTTCATCTTCTATGGAATGAAATCCTAACCTCAAAGCTAGGATTATTGCAACACGTGTTTTACCAGCTTGTTCTAGAAATAATATTTCTAACTGTATGTTTGTTATAAAGATGCCTGTTAGAATATATTTTAGGCAGAAATTGAGTCTACTTATCTAAATTCTAAAGTCCACATCTAAATTGAATGAGATCACACTCAGAGCAGTGATTATGAGAATGGACTCTAGAACCAGAATGATTGGCCCAAACCTACCACTTAGTGTGTGCTTTGGGGCAAACAGCTTAATCCATTTGTACCTCAATTCTCTCATCGGTATCTCAAAAGACTGTTGTGAACATTATATTTGTAATATATGTAAAGTACTTAGAATGCCTGAACCAGATGAAGTGCTATATACTTATTGACTCTTCTTCTTATAGTTATTATTACTATCAACAGTCCTGCTACTGTGGTGATCAGGTCACCACCTGACTGGCATTACTTCTCTTGCTAGAGAGAAAGCATCATGACTCTTTGTTTTGGTTTTCTCCTAAAGGTATATTTAGAGAAGACTACCTATGTGATTATAACAGATTCATTTTCTTAACAGAAAATAAAGTTGAATTCCTTATCACTTCCCAAGCCCATCTCTGCCTATTGCCAGAAGTCCTTAGAGGCTCTTTCTCTTGTTTGTAAAGGACAAAGTTAACCTAAATCCATTGATATTAATCACACATTATGATAAGAATAAGAATCTATGATTTTGCTACCCCTGATCTCTGAATGGAAAAAGAAGTCCAAGTTCAATAACTGATGGAATTTTGGTTATTCACTGACATAAACCATCTCAACATACGGTTCAGCATGCCTAGGAGTGGAATGCCTGGTGGAAAGAACAGACGTCAGCCTGGGGCTCAGCATGATAGAGTTCATGCAGAACTCATCAAGCCTTTCAGCATTCTCAGAGGCAGTATGAGGACACATACCTTGAGGTTTTCCTTGAGTAATCAGATAGATAGGCACTTTCAAAGTTGGATCAAAGACCTCCAGAGTGGTCTCTAATCTCACGGGGACACACACCCATTCGGAAGATGATGATCTCTTTTTATTTCCTTCGTAATTGTTGTTGTTGTTGTTGTTGTTGTTAAGATGAAGGTCTCACTATGTTGCCCATGCTGGTCTGGAATTCCTATGCTCAAGCAATTCTCCCACCTCGGTCTCCCAAAGTGCTAGTGTTACAGGCATGAGCCACTATGCCCAGTCTAAAAATATATATTCATACAAACAGAAGTTTGCCTAAAATTTCAGGAACTTTAAGTATCTTCTGAGATTAATTCCCGGGATCCAGTTTGAGAATTCGTTTACTAAGAAATTCAAGCCATCTGTTTTATTTTATGCTACTCTGAGTGTCAATACAGTTTCCAATATCTTGGTCTGATTTCCTGTACCTCTCTTTTTGATCAGTAAGTGAAAATCCATTCTTCCTTTACTCTCCCTAACTCCAATGAGATTCAGTGATAAACTCATAACATTGCTGATGCATAGAGAAAAGGTACAACTATGGGAAAATCAGACTGGGTAAATGATCTAGATTTCAAAAACCTGAAAAACCCTGCAGAAGGGATTAAAGTTTCTCCATACTCCACTCTTCCCTGTCAAAATGTGGCTGCATTAAGTTGTTTTGTTATTCAATGAGTCAAAGTCACAAGTGTTATTGAAGTAGAAGCAGGGTGACCAAGTTGTCTTGGTTTGCTGAGGACTTTCTAGGTTTTAGCAGTAAAAGTCCTGTGTCTTGGGAAATCCCTGTCAAATTGGGATTGCATATATATATATATATATACACAGTGTAAAATTTATGCCATTTGACATAAGTATACACCATGAAACTGTCACCACAACCAGGATAATGAACACACCTACCACTTTCATGTGTTTCTTCCTGTTCCTTTATAATCCTTTCCTCCTTTCCTCCCCATCTGACCCACTTCCCCAGGGTAACTGTCAATGTACTTTCTGTCACTAATAGTTTACATTTTAAAAAAGTATTTTCTATGCAACCATAAAGAAGAACAAAATCATGAACTTCACAGCAACCTGGATGGACTTAGAGTCTAAAATACTGAGTGATCTTTCACAGAAGCAAAGAACTGAGTATCACATGTTCTCACTCATGAGCGGAACTTGAACAATTATTGTAATACTATAAGAAAAGGAATGGCAGTAGCAGGAAACTGCCGGGAGCAGGACAGGGAAGCGGGATTGGCAGCAGTGAGAATCTGCCTGGGGCAGGGGGGCACACGTCATCAACAAGGGTACCAGTGTAATGAACATTTGTATACCTAACCCTGAATTGTACCCTACATCTTTAAAATAAAAAAATTAAACGTTTTTTAAAAAGTATTTTATAAATCAGGAATCATATGGCAAGTGGGGTTTGTTTGTTTTTTTCCTGACGTCTTCTACTTGGGATAATTATCTTAAGGTTCAGCTGTGTTTTTGCACCATTTATTTATATTGCTGAGTAGTATCCATTGAATGAATATACCAACATTTATTTATCCTTTCACGTGTTGAAGGACATTTGGGTTGTTTCCAGGTTTGGGTTATTACAAATAAGACAACTATAACTTGCCATGTTCAAGTCTGCCTTCAAATTTAATTTATCTTGATTATATGCCTAGGAGTGAAGTGCTGAATAATATGGCAGGTATGTGTTTAACTTTATAAGAAACCACCAGCCGGGAGCGGCCACTGCACTCCAGTCTGGGCGACCGAGTGAAACGCCAACTCAAAAAAAAAAAACCGCCAAACTGTTCACTGTACAATTTTACATTTCTACCCAGCAGAGTATGAGAATCCAAGTACTCCACACCTTCTACTTGGCATGGTTAGTCTTTTACATTTTAACCTTCTAATAGGTGTTTATTACTGCACACATTCAATTTCAGTATGTGATTCATTTTGAAGTGTTTTTGACATAAGGTGTGAGGTTAAGATTAAAGTCACTTTTATGCCTATAGATGTCCAATTGTCCCACCACTGTTTGTTGAAAAAATTATCCTTCCTCAATTTTTTGGCAAAGGTTTTGTAGGTTTGTCAAACTATGTGAAGCATATTTGTGGGAATCTATTTCTAGATTCTCTGTTTTGTTCCACTAATCTATGTGTCTGTCTCTCTGCCGATACCACACTGTCTTGTTAACTATAGTATAGTTAACCTTAACACATGGTAAAGTGAGTCCTTCTATTTTGTCTTAAAAGATTGTTTTTGCTATTCTAGGTTTTGTGGTTTTATATAAACTTCAGAACAAGCTTAAATATCAGAACAAGCTTGTGTTTTATATAAATTTCAGATCAAGTTATAGAATAACTTTGCTAGGATTTTGAAAAACATTGCATTAAACCTATAGGTTAATTTGGGGAGAATTGACAACTTTATGTTGAGTTTTCAAATCCATAAACACAATATTTATATATGTGTGTTTCGTACTTTTTGATTTCTTAAGCATTTTAAATTTTCAGCATACAGATTCTGTATTTTGTTAAATGTTTACTGAACTATTTCCTTTTCTTTTAGGCAATTGTAAATGGTATTGCAATTTTCATTTTTAATTTCCAAATGTTCATTTTTAGTATATGAAAATTCAATTGATTTTTTAAAAGTATCTTTTAGATTGACATATAAAATTGTATGTATTTGTCATGTACAACATGATGTTTTGAAGTATGTAAACATTGTGAAATGGTTAAATCTAGCTAATTTAACAAATACATTACTTCACAGTTATTATTTTTGTAAAGAAACACTTAATATTTTCCTCTTTTCATTTTTCAAGAATACAATGTATCATTAACTATTGTCACCTTGCTGTAAAATAGAGCTCATAGAATATATTTCCCCTATCTAACTGTAACTATGTATTCTTTGACCAGCATCTCACCACACTCCCTTCCCCTCACTACTCCATTGTCTGGTAACCACCATTCTACTCTCCACTTCTACACAATCAAGTTTTCCAGATTTCACTTACAAATAAGATCATGGCTTTCTATTCCTGGCTTATTCCACTTAGCATCATGTCCTCTAGATTCATCCATGTTGGCACAAATGGCAGGATTTCATTCTTTTTGTGGTGGAATAGTATTCTGTTGTGTAGATATATTCCACATTTTCTCTCTCCATTTGTCTGTTGATGGACATTTAGGTTGATTCTATACCTTGGCCAATGTGAAAAGTGGTGCAATAAACACAGCCGTGCAGATATCTTTTTGACACACAGATTTCAATTCCTTTGAATATAGAGCCAGTAGTGGGATTGTTGAGTCTATTTTTAATTTTTTGAGGAATCTCCATACTGTTTTTTATAATGTATGTTCTAATTTACATTCCTACTAACAGTGTATGAGTTTCCTTTTCTCCACATTCTCACTAACACGTTATCACATTATCTTTTTTTTTTTTTTTAAAGATGTGAGGTACAATTCAGGGTTAGGCATACAAATGTTCATTATGCAAGTACTCTTGTTGATGAGGTGTGCCCCTCTCTCCCCTGGCAGTTTCCCTCAACTGCCAACACATTATCTTTTTTGTTTTATTTTGTTTTGTTTTGTTTTGAGTTGGGGTCCCATTCTGTTACCCAGACTGGAATGCAGTGGCACAGTCACTGCTCACTGCAGCCTTTACCTACTGGGCTCAGGTGATCCTTCTGCCTCAGTCTCCCAATTAGCTGAGACTACCATTACATACCACCATGCCCAGCTAATTTTTATTTTTAGTTTTGTAGATACAGGTCTCACTATGTTGCCTAGGCTAGCTCAAACTCTTGGACTCAAAGAATCCTCCCACCTCAGCCTCCCATAGTGCTGGGGGTACAGGTATGAGCCACGATGGCTGACCTCTTTTGTATTTTTTAAAATAGTCTTTCTAACAGATATGAGGTGATACTGTGGTTTTGACTTACAATTTCCTGATGACTAGTGTCTTAGTTCATTTACATTACTGTAAAGGAATACCTAAGGCTAGGTAATTTATAAAGAAAAAGAGGGGGTTTTTTTGGCTCACAGTTCTGCAGGCTGTATAAGAAGCATGGTGTCATCTGCTCTGGTAAGGGCTCAGGAAGCTTCCACTCGTGGTGGAAGGGGAAGAGAAGCCAGCTTGAGCAGATCACATGGTAAAAGCAGAGCAAGGAAAAGAGGGGAGGAAGACGCCAGACTCTTTTCAGTGATAAATTTTCACAGGAACTAATAGAACAAGTCCTCACTTGTTACCATGGGGAAGACACCAGGCCATTCATGAGGGATCTATCTCTATGACCCAAATACCTCCCACTAAGCCCTACCTCCAACAATGGGAACCAATTTCAACATGAGATTTGGAGGGGACAGATACCTAAACTACATCAATTAGTGTTGTTGAGCAGTTTTTCATATGCCTGTTGGCCATTTGTATGCCTTTCTTGGGAAATGGCTATTTACATCTTTTGCCCAATGTTTTAATTAGATTGTTTTCTTGCTATTGAATTATTTGAACTTCTTACATATTTCAGATATTAACTCTCTGCTGTATGCATAGATTGCAAATATTTTCTCCATTATGTAGATTGTCTCTTCATCTGGTTGATTGCTGTGTGGGAGCTTTTAATTTGATGTAATACCATTTTTCTAGTTATACTTTTGTTGCTTGTGCTTTTGAGGTCTTATTTTGCACAGACCAATACCATAAAATATTTCCCCTGTATTTTCTTCTTGCAGTTTCATAGTTTCAGGACTTCCTTTAAGACCTTACTCAATTTTGAGGGTTTTTTTTTTTAAGATGGTGAGAGATAAGGGTCTTATTTTATTCTACATGTGATTATCCAGTTTTGTCAATGCTTTTTATTGAAGAAACTGGTCTTTTCCAATGTGTGATCTTGGCACTTTTGTCAAAAATTAGTGGGCTATAAATGCATGGATTTATTTGTGGATTCTCAATTTTGCTCCAGTGATCTATATGTTTCTATGCCAGCACCATACTGTTTTGGTTATTATAGCTGAAGGTTTGTCAATTTGGTTTATCTTTTTAAAAAGCCAAATTCTTTGTTTTGTTGAACTTTTATATTAGTTTTTTTTAAGTCTCCATTTTATTTATTTCTGCTCTGATCTTTATTATTATTTTTTTCTTCTACTAATTTTAGGTTTAGTTTGTTATTGTCTTCTAGTTCCTAGAGGTGTGACGTTAGTTCTTTGTTGCATTCTTTATATCTATACTTTTTATTTTATATTTTAATTGCTTCTATTTTTATTGAACTTCTCACTTGATTCATGTATAGTCCTCCAAATTTCATTTAATTTTCTGTTGTGTATTTTTGTAGTTCACCGTACTTCTTTAAGAGAATTATCTTAAATTCCTTATCAGTGATTTTGTAGATCTCCATTTCTTTAGTGTCCATTATTGAAGCTTTATTTGTTTCTTTTGGAGAATGATGATTCTCTAACTCTTTATAATCCTTGCAATCTGGTATTATTGCCTACATGTTTGAGAAGACATCCTCTTCTTCCAATCCTTACAGGTGCTTTGACAGTAATAGACACTATTTAGTGTAGCCTGTGATTCTGAAAGAACCAGTTGGTGACAACCCTGGGCAGGCAAAGCTTGTTGTGGATTCTCTAGTTGGTTTCTTTGCTCTGATATGAGTTGCAGCTGCTGGCTAGACTCCACTGTCCAGTGAAACCACTGTCTGAGTTATGCTATCAGGTAGCATGATCCTGTGATAGTCTCTGATCAAGTTTGTCACAAGATGTATTTCCTGTTAGTTGATTTCAGTATTTGTCATCTGCAGTTGAGCAGGGTTGCAGATGGCTCTGAGGTTATGCAGAGTCTCTGCACAGGATGGACAGGACTAGAGATGCATGACTAAGAATTGCCTCTTAAGAATTCTTAGAAATGCATGACTGAGAATTGCCTCTCTGTCAGAATAGAGCCATAGGGTGGGATTATGGTTGAGTCAAGCTACTGCCGACTTCTTGAATCAAGCAGATCTTACTGCTACAGAGATGAGCATCTCCCTGCCTGGGGAGGGTCTTTAGGCAGGCATTTTAGTTGAGCAGATCCAGTATTTAGCCTCCAGGTCTAGTCCCTACATTTCTCTAAAATCCATGGAGGTCAGTGCCTCCCTCCCTGAGTTAGGTTGATAGGTAGGATTTTTTGGCTGAATGGAGCCACTGCATGACTTCCTGGATCAAGCCAGTCTACCCCTAAGCTTTTCCAAAATGGGTAGAGGCAGTCATCTTTCTGCTTGGGCGGGATTGTAAGTGTGAGCTCTGAGATCTGGCATGGAAACTAGCCATCTAGGGACTTCAGCGAGGTTTAACATCCCTTAGTGCTTTGGAAGGCGACCAGCTCAAGTTTGTGGGTGAGCTATGAAATTGGCTGGATTTCTTGATCAAGTGCCACAGCTGTCAGGAACACAAAAGTCTCACCAAGATCTGACACTGGTCACTGTGACCTCTGCCTCCTTTCTTTTTTTTATTGAACTCTGGGCAATCTAGTCATGCCATTATCTCCAGTGTTTTCTGTGAGATGAGATCAAAATGGGCCTCCTGGAAAGTGTTCAGGGAAGCTGGATTACTCTCTTTGATCCTCTTTGTTTGTTTGTTTGTTTTTTCCTGAAGTAGAAACTAAGATTCCAAGGAAACCCTCTTTGTCTGGTATTGTGCCAACTTGGGGGAATAGAAGGGGCAGCATGGTTGAAGAGAGACTGTTTTACTCTTCAAATTCAGTTTTCATTCAGTTCTGCAGACCTCACTTGTGTCTCAGGCCTATTTCCAAGCACATGCATACCTACTTTTATTGGGTTTCACTTTATTGTGCTTTGCAGATATTGTGTATGTATGTTGCAACATAAATTTTGAAAGCAATACAAGCCGGGCTCAGTGGCTCAGCCTGTAATCCCGCGCCTTTGGGAGACTGAGGTGAGTGGATTGCCTGAGCCCACGGGTTCGAGACCCACCTGGGCAGCGAGACTTCATCTCTACAATAAATCAAAAAATCAGCCGGGTGTGGTAGCGCATGCCTGTAATTCCGGCTACTTGGAAGGCTGAGGCGGAAGGATCGCCGGAGCCCAGCAGGTTGAGGCTGCGGTGGCCGGGAGCGGCCACTGCACTCCAGTCTGGGCGACCGAGTGAGACTCCAACTCAAAAAAAAAAGAAAGCAATACAAACTTTCAAACCATAGCACGCTGTAAAGAATAAGCTGAGATATAAAGAATTCCTTTCTAAACTACATAAGGTATTATGGAAGAAGATGAATAGAAAAGAAAATGTGATAGGAATGACAGCTCAATAATATTTTCAAAGTGTCAGTTAAAGGTTAGTCAGATTTGGCTTAAGTAGATTTTCTCCCTCTGGTTGGTTTCTGATGTTTGCCCCATGAATGAGCGAACACTGCAAGTGTTTATTTTCTCCATTCACCTCATTTTGTAAGAATTCAGTACTAAGTCTCAAGATTTCTTTTAGCTAAGGAAGCTTGTTTTTTTTCCAGCATATTCTTGAAGGAACTGGAAGACATGCAGTACATCAGGGAGTAGAAAAATAACTGGGAGAAGTGCCCCTCATCTCACCAATTATTAAAAATAATCCAGCTGAAAGGAAAGACAAGATAGATACACACTTTCTCTCATATTACCCCATCTTTATCCTTTTCAAAGATATGACCTTGAGTGAAAAACACAGGTACCCAGGTATTCCACACAAATATCACATTTGTCTTAAAATATCTGACTATTAAATAGTCATCAATACAGGAATATTCAAAGGAATTGAATACATTTTGTACATATTTTAACGGATCCTTCACTTTATATTTATATATTTATTTTTAAATTATACACAGATTATATTTGTATACATGTATAGGGTACAAAGTGGCATGACTTTTTACTCCATCACCCCAAATATTTAACATTTTTTGTGATCAGAACATTAGAAATTTACTCTCTTGGTGATATTGAAATGTTTAATATTCAATTATTAGCTGTATTCAGCAAGATATGCACTTTAATCCAAAAAAAAATCAGACTTATTATTCTTCAGTAAATGAGGCCTTGTTCCCTTTGACTATCATTTCCTCATTTTCCCTCTCCAAAAATTAAAGCAAAAGGAGCCTCTTTACTTTTGTTTTTTTTGTTCTTTTGAAAATTTTATTATTGAATCTTTGTCCACTGTTTTTGTGTATTGTATCATTAGTCATTATTTAATAGAAAAACCAAAAATGTTAAAATGTTATATTGAAGCTTAGAAAACTTTACAGAAATTAAATTAGTAAAGTAAAGTTGAAATTTATTTTAACTTTATACCAAAAGTCCACTTCTTTGTTATATATTCCACTCTATTCTCTGGTCCACATTTTTTAAAAAAATGCCTTTTACTCTTCCTTAAGTGAATTTGTTAAGTTGCTCCAGAGAGAAGAAGGATTTATTGGATGTCAAAAATTGAAATGTGGAAGGCTGTCTTTGTGACTTGTTCATGTTATATAATTGTGAAATACAGAGATTGAGATTGGAAGGGTAGCTGGAAAGAGTCAGTGGTGACAACAGAATAACTGTTTCCTTTACCATATTCCGCTGAAGAGCATGGAGGTGGAGCCCAGTAGCCCCTTATAAATGTCTGGATCCCCAAAGTTTTTCTCTTAAAAAAGAATTCAGGTGCTCACAGACCCCAGGAGTTGCCTCCAAGGAACTAATAAGCTACTCATGGAGGCAGGCATGTGAACAAATAAAAATATAAGGCAGAACAAAAAAAATGCTAAGTCAGAGGTAAAGGGAAAATCTGGTGGAATTGGAATAAAGAAGCTAGTAAATCCAAGTGAGAGTTTGAGGATAGCTTCATGGAGGAACAGCATTTCAATAGATAGACCCAGCTAACAGAGATTGCTCCACGCTGAAGATAAAAAATGGTGATTCATGAATGCATCTGAAATGTTCAAGACTGAATAAGCAAACATGGCTGTAGCACAGAGTTTATTAAAGATGAGTATAGGACATAGGGTTGGAAAGGTACATTAGAACCATATTATTCGACAAGGTTTCTTGAGTCATAATAAAGACTGTTGAAATATATATGCCTAAATCTCCTCCCCAGAGAGTTTAAACCATGAGGTCAAGGGAGACTCACAGTCAGTCAATTTGGGTAACACTGTAAAACAGAAACTTTCCCATAGACATCAAATATCCTATATTTATCCTTCTTCACTATAGTATGGTTCTTATTATTAGATATCAGAAATAAAAGGAGTATCATCATTTCTCTAATATGGTTAAAAATTGAAACTTGAGTTCAATTTTTCATACCAGCACTAGCATTAAGTGGAGTAACAGTATAGAACCTGGATGTTTTAATGCAAAAATGGTATTATCTTTTCTATTTAAACATCAGTCTTCTTCCCAGAACCTTCCTCAGAGCCCCCAACACCTCCTTATTCCTCAGGCTGTAAATGAGGGGGTTCAGCATGGGAGTAACAATAGCATCAAACACAAAGAGATGCTGATCCACCTCTGCAGGCGGAGAGGAACCAGGAGTCACGTAGATGGTCATGGCTGGACCAAAATAGAGACTGACCACATTGAGATGGGAAGAACAGGTGGCCAGAGCTTTGTTCCTGCCCTCAGGGGAGTTCATGTGGAGGACAGTGAAGAAGATGAGGATATAGGAGGACACAATGAGTCCAAAAGGAATGAGAAGGAAAACAATGCCAGATGCCAACACCACCTTCTCATAGGTAGCGGTGTCCTCACAAGAGAGCTTCAGAAGGGACATGACCTCACAGAAGAAATGGCGAATTTTCCTGGAACCACAAGTGGAGAAATGCATGGCATAAATTGTGTGCATTAGGGAGACAAGTACCCCCAGCCCATGATCCTGTGGCCATTTGCACACAGACTCTGGGGGTCATAATGACTGGGTATCTGAGGGGGCTACAGATGGCCAAATATCGGTCAAAAGCCATAAGAGTCAGCAGAACACACTCAGCCACTCCAAGCATCAAATAAAAAAAGATTTGGACTCCACAGCCAATGCGAGAGATGCCTCTGTATCCCAAGAAGAAGTCAGTGGCCATCTTGGGGATGGTGGTGGAGATTAGGGTCAGGTCCATAACGGAGAGCTGGCTGAGCAGGAAGTACATGGGGGTGTGGAGGCGGTTGTCGCCTAGGATCAGCAGGGTCAGGACAGAGTTTCCCGTGATGGTCACCCCAAACATCAGGAGGACAATGGTGATGAAGAGGCCAGGATGCTGGGAGTCATAGAAGAGGCCCAGGAGTATGAAATCTGAGGTGGAGGATTCATTTCTTTGTCCCATATCTTAGTCTACTTACTGGATCTGGAGGATAATGGAAAAACCACATGTAATGAGATGCTGCTTCTCATACAAATGCATCAATATATATTGCAATATATTTGAATGCAGGAGAGATGTGTAGTTTGGCATCTATTTAGTAATATTACTAAGCAGTCCATCTGGAAAGGTAAACAACAGAAGTGAAGAATATTAATTTTGGTCACCATATTACTACATCACTTGGCACAATGCTGCTATCATTCCATGAGGATTACAAATGTAGTTTTTAGTCAGCAGGAACATCCCCATACATTTTGAGGGAGAGGGAATTCAGAAAAAATTAAATATGGACCTGGTTACTAATGCACAATAACTGATGGGATCCGAAATCTCTGCCTGCTTCTTGCTTCCAGATTTACCACCTACATCTAGAATTATCCATAGGAAACTCTCAGATGACCAGGCAGATGGCAACAACTAGCCAAGGGTGGGATATTTAATGGCTCTAACCATTGAGACTGTCCAAGATTGCCTTGAAATAATAGACTTGAACTAGCTATCATGGTTCATATGATAAATCAGCCAGTGTAGAGTAATTGGAGGTATATTGAACTTTGGAAATTTCAGGCTTCATTTTTGAGAAAATATACAACAATTTGTAATGAATAGTTCCCACAAAAGCATCTTGCTTTCTTCACTGTCTCTCTGCCATGTCACTTTCATATATATTTTCATATACCAACTTTATATATTTTTACATAAACCCATATGAGCAGATCCTTCTAGAACATTCTTTATCATCTTATCTAAAATTTTGGCTTTGTTCCTCTGTTATTGCATTTGTGCCATCTCCTTACGGATGAGGTTGAGGCAAACAAAAATTAAGAAAAACAGTGAAAGCCAAAGAATTGTCTTGATCTAGAATAGCATCAGGAAGGAATGGATTTGCAATATTAATAGAAATTCGTTATTTCATTTTTGCATTGTTTTTTAATTGACTTATCAACATTTTTAACTCACATCAGAATGGTACATCCCAGAACTAGGAAATAATCATGAAAACAGTAGAATAGTCCATTCAGTATTCAATATTTGTTAACATTATGCCAAATGCACATATATATAACTATATCCATTTAGTCTTTAACTGCCCCGTAGATATAGAATTAAAGCATCAGTTTTTTGCCTATTCTCTAATGACATTGGAGGAGCATATCTGGACAAGTTGTCAGACTCAGATCCATACAATTCTGCAAAACAGGTGTATAAAACATTGCTTACTCTGCTGGAGGTCCCTATATGCATATATATGCATATTAAAAATTAGAAAATCTTGCAGTTAAAAAAAGATCTTCAAGTTTTGCCAAGAATCTTGTATAGTTTGACACTAAGCTTCGCCTACCCCCCACCCCCAATTACATTGATTAACACTTTCTGGTTAAGTTTAATGAAACACTATTTTGGAAATGTTGAGTTAGACTTAAGGACTTTCAATAATTGACAAGGGGTGACTGAAGAATGTTATTTTCTTTCTAGAAATTCTAAATTAAATCATAATTTTAATCTTATCTGGAGGAGATTTTTTTTTATGTTCTTGCTAATTGACAGAGGTCTTGTTTATCCTGGAGAAGTAAAAACTTGTCTTCTAAAAAAGAGCTACTTTTTGAGAGAACGACAAAGAACAAATAAAGAGCACAAAAAGAACATCTTTTAAGGATTGTTTGATTCATGTAAAAATATTTTAACTGCCCTTGCCTTAAAAATATATAAATACAATGATTGTTATTGTTTTGCATTTAAATTAAATAAGAAACACAATTATCCAATAAAAATATATAATTTAGTTTATTATGCCTGCCAATTTAAGTAGAAAGATATTAAGGAAAAGAGAAGAAGGTGAGATAAAGGGTAAAAAGGAAATCTCCCAAAAAGAGAGAAGAGATGGATGATGATAGAAAGTCCCAAGTAAAGAGGTGTGAGGGGAAAAACTATCCCTTCCATTCTTTCTTGAGTTTTCACCTGAATACTTCTTATTAAAGCCTACCACTGGCTTGCTTCATCTCCTCTCCCATGTTTTATATTTTTTCTTACATGTTATCACCATCTATGATCATAAGAAGCATTTATGTGCATGTTTTTCTGCTGATTTTTGTCATTCCCATGAAGTTGTTTCCTCCAGGACAAAGAATTGGTTCAGCACCATATTCTCAGTATCTACAAAGTGCCTGCACATACAAGTTCTTTATCAATATTTATGGAACAACTGAATCAAAGGATACGCAAGAAAATCAGAAGGTTTTATATTTGTATGTGCTGATAGTGGGAGAAATGGTGGGGGGGGGGGTGTAGAAATTTGAAGTTTCTAGCCGAATATGATTTGTATGCATACTACTTTGATTCCATGCCCCCGCTGCTTACTTCTGCTCCTAAGAAACTCATCACCTGCTGGCACCACCCACTGCAGATCCAGAGGCCTGTTGACTCCTATCTCCAGCTGCCCAGCCACCCACTGCATTGCTAATAATGACTATAGTAACTGAGTGTGGCATAGAGAGGAACTTGTCTAAGGATGGAGTAGAATTGACCAATGCAAAGTCAAAATAGGCAACAGAAGTTTTCCAGCTCCGTATATGATGATCACTTAAATATTTCTAAGTTTGAAAGATGGGAAAGGTGTTTTTCAGACTGATAGCACTGTGTCAAGTAAGTAAATGAGCTTAGGCCATCTCTCTAAAGAGCTGCTGGGGAGAAGCTTCTACACAGCTCTGACTGGTCTCATAATAGGCATTCATGAGTATATGTTGAATTTACAAATTCAAGCAAGAATTTGAGCATATACTGTTAAATACATAAACATATAGTCAATGTTTCAAATAATTATTGTGCATATTAAATGATCCAAATGCTTTGTTGAAACTCGGTTTACTTAGAATCTCTTTCTGAAGCCTAGGAAACACCAAAGATGTATTTAAACCCTATCTTTGGAGAGCAAGGATTTAATTTTTGTTTATGCATAATTGGTTTAACTAATTTGCTTGGACAAGCAAGTTTCTAACTGACTAGTAGCTGTTTGGGTTAGTACCATTATATACTGTGTGCATGTAAACAAAGAAGACACATGCAACTATCAGGTATTTGCCCTGGAATCTGACCATTCACTGAATTCTCAAGATTTCAACTTTTCCTGAAATTCTAACATAGAGCTGGCAGCTGTTTCCAAGTATTTTGTGGGTATTGCCTTACACACACCTCACAGATTGATTCTAACCTTCATGCCTCCCTCTTGAGCCCAGGAATAATGACTCATTTCTCCAGTTTTGAATTACCTTGTCATCATGCACGTGTCTTACCTTGTACCCTCCTAGGGATTCTGGATTCTCTACATCTCCCTTCGTACCTTGCTGCTCATCTAGTGAGACATTAGTAGTAAGAATTTATTCTGAACAGCTTCTGTTGAAGTTCACATCAAACCCAGGATGTGCCTAGTAGCCCATGAATCAGAGATTAAAAATAAGACTGTGGACTGGGAAAGATGCCTTGGGCCCTCCAGAGATTATGTTGTCTCACTCCAGCCCTAGCAGGTAATTAGTTCAGGTGTCAGAGGGCAGAGCTGTAATTCATCAGCAGTATGGTGGCTGAGAAGTGAGTCTGGGTTTGAACTCAGATTTTCCTACCTGTGTGACCTTGGGCGGGTTTCATCACCTCCCAAGCTCCTGTTTCCTCATCTACAAGTTGGAGATAACAATAGTCTTTTTCATAGAGTTGTTGCGAGGGTTACATAAAATAATACATGTGAAGATATGAACAATACACCTCAGTTGGTCCATAATTGTGTTGAGATGAACCTTCAGAAGACAGGTGTATCACAAAGTAGCTAACGTTGAGTTAACATGTACTCACTGTGATTTCACTGATAATGGATGGCTTGGTATATGCAAGTTAACCAAAAATGTAACCCCAGTTCATACTGTAAGACACAATTAGACTGAAGATTTTGTGATTTGGCTGATTTGGGGGAGGAGTCTGTATTTAGCAGAGGAGAGAGATCTGACTTATAGGTGCTAGCTGAGGTGGTAGCCAAGGACACTGATTGTCAGTGGCTTCAGTGGAATTCCCAACTTTCCTCTCACACCATCAAAAACGGCCACTCACCAAGAGAAGTCACTTCTGATCTCATATTGGTTCTAACCCTCTGACCTTGTGTTTGTACCATTTCTGGGGCACAGTGTTATTTATGTTCCCCTTGTTCCCCCAAATGTTTTATAAATTATGTAATTTATGTATATTTTAAAATAAATTTTATTTTATTTTTCTAATACAATATTTAAGAGAAAAGAATCCAAATAAGTGCTTTAGGCTTGGTAAGTACCTGATAAGTAAATTTTCTAAAACTTATCTCAACATTCATTGAGGAATTTGCATATGATGAATAGCCCTTCTTATGCAAATGCTATTTTAGTTTTTTATTTTGTGTGACAATCACCTGCAAGGAAATTCCTATGAGCCTCAATTCTTCTTAAGATTTTGCAAATATTAACTCATCAAAATCTGACTACAACTCAATAATGCAAGGACTGTTATTATCATTTTCATATTATAAGATATAAAACTGAGTTTCGAGTCATTCAATAATTTGTCTAATGTCAAACGTTAATAAGAGGTGGAGCCTGGCTTGAACTCTAGAAGTCTATCTCCAGGGAACTATACTCCCCACCCCTGAGCCCCCTTCCTATCCCCTACCATGCTCCCAGCCCCCTTCTATGCTTCCACCTCCTTGGTCTTCTTGCTCTATGACTTGAAGTTCCCTCCTACTGACCCTCCTATTTATTGTCATTCATGTATGTGACATCAGCCTCCTCCCTGGGTGCCTCAAAGCTGGTACTGCAGGTCTACCATGGATCTGGACAGGGCAGACACATGGGTATATGCCTGGGAGAGAGTGTCAGTCCAGGAGTATCTCCATTCTAGAGAACTGCAAGAAATCAACACAAGTTGTTTAATGGGAGACTGAATTTGTAAGAGAATTCTTTCATTGAGAGAAATTCAATGATTGCAAAATTAGTCATTGTATTAGAAATGTAAGCATCAGATTGTGATTTATAAACCACATTGAAATTTATAAAATGATTTTAAATTTTGCATTGTAAAATTAGTCATTTGGCTTTATTGGGAATGTAAAAATCACATTATGATTTATGAATTCACAAATGATTTGTGTTTCATGTGTGCCAACGTGTTTGTAGTCGCTCTCTTGCAGCTCTTCTGATCAGCAGTGTAATGTTTCTCAGAGCTAGCACTGCAAGCTCCTCAGTGGGTGGACTTTGTTGCAGACTTCTCACTGTGCAGCTTGGGGTTAGATTCAGGGATATTACTGGTTAACTTAAATGTAATAAAAAAATCAGTGAGTTCACAGAGAGTTGTATCATGTTTTCCATGAGTGACAGCCCTGAAATGGCCACCCCGTTGCTCCATGCTGACATTGGCAGAAGGAGTCTACACCCATAAGACAGAGCTCCAAGGCAGTGTCCACTTGAGGACACATTTTAAAGAAGACTGGACAGGAGGAGGAATCACACAGCTCCCTTGGGGCTACCTGAGTCTCACGTCCAGCTCACAGTTCTATGACTAACCACTTATTTGAAACTTGATGGTCAAAAATGTACTGGGAAACATTTATTTTGTTCATTTTGTTCATATGGTCAAATTAAGAAGACACTGAATTTAAAGTAGAAAACTTAGGAGGTCTCAGGTTTATGTCTTTATTTTCATGACATTGGCCAAGCCCCTTAGCCACATCAAACTTCATACATGGGAGAGGGAGTGAGCTCGTAGGGATTAGGAGGCTAGAGATGTGTATCTATGAATTATAAGTTCTATACATATTGATTAATGCTGTCATTATAAATATCAAGTGTGTCAGTAAGCAATGCTTGCCAAGGACAAAAGAGGGTAGTGAGGAAAGAAGATATACATGTGTACCACAGTATGGAATATGAATCCATACATAGTACACTCAGTGTTGTTTACAAATATATTAGCAACCTGCATATTTATTTGTAACAAGAATGCAATTGTTAAAATACAGAAAATCACCTAAATTCCAACATGTTACTAGGGACTAGCATGAAGCAGTTACATGAGACCATGCCTGGGTTTCCTCATTTCTGATGTTTGCTTTAGTTTGTGACTATAAAATGCTATTGAGTTGTTTCATACTGTATTTATTTGGGCATTTACACTTGTCTAGCACTGTGTAGGAAGCAGGTGAATTAGTCATGATATTCTTTTTATAACATCATAAAAAGGTTAGGAGGCTGGAAACATAATTATGCTTCTATAAATCATATGTTCTATAACCCTGTTAATTGTTGCTGTTATTCTAATTGTCGCTATGTACCCATTGACAATAAGAATAAATGTAACACAATAATCGAGCTACTTTGTCTAAACCAATATATATATTGAGTGCATGCCTGTATAATGCTAATGCAGCACATTAATACACAAATCTAAAGATTTGGTTTGATTGATGGTCTCATCAAATTGAATGTTTAAGTGTGATAAAAGGATAATAATATAATACTTTCCATTTATTGATTAGCAACTCTTTATAGTTATAATTCCTAATGCTATGAAAAATCTTACAGGTATATATGTCATTCACATTTCATAGAGGAAAAGTAAGCATAGAAGAATAACCAGAAAACTTGCCCGAGGCCACCAAGCCAAGGGGCTGCATCAGTCCTCCCCCACACCCTGCACCAGTGATCTCCATCTTTGTTGGCCCCAATGACTGGCATGGTGTAACTCTCCATTAGCCCGGACGACTTGGTTTGGTGCCCTGGTTCTGTCATTCAGTAGCCCTGTACTTACTCAAGTCAGCAAACTTATTTAGACCTCAGTTTTTTCATGTGCACCCAAAGAAAATGAAGATAGAGCAGCACTGAGTGATCATTTTGGAGAAGATGCTGGCAACTTGTGTGAAAACCAGAAGCCTTAAGAGGGTGACCTAGGGAAGGCGCCTATCCCCTCTCAATCTAGAATTTGAAAGATAATAGGATTCACTGGTTCTGTTAATCATGTTCATTAGTAAGTCCACTCATCAAATACATATTGTGTGCATTTTGCAAGGTATAGGACACACAGAGTTGAGACATTAGTCCTAGAGGGACACAGCATCACTGAGTCCTCACAGGGAGGAGCAGGGGAGGCTGTGTAGAGGGAAAGATATCGAATTGAGATCTGAAGAAGGAACTTGGATCCAGGTAGAGGGTGGGGACCGAGAGTAGACTGGAGGAAAATCACGCTGAGGAGAGTGTGGTTGACTGTGATGAAGCAAGGAGCCAGAAAAGGAACATTCAGAAACAATTGTTGCTAGAGACCAGGAAAAAAAGTAGATATCTGATGGTAACAGACACTACTCTGTGTCTTACTGCATGAACAAAAATGATGACTCTTAGAAAATGATTGCTCTTGCTCTACAGCAAGTCCTTGAATAATGTTATTTTGTTCAAGGTGGGGTGTTTTTTTTTGTTTGTTTCATTTTGTTTTATAACGTTGAGGAGAAAAAAGCAATAATTTCCTGCCAGGGCCACTGTCTGTGTGGAGTCTGCACATTCTCCCATGCCTGTGTCGGGGGTTGTCACTGGGTACTCCAGTTTCCTCCCACACCCCAAAGAGGTGCCTGTTAGATGAACTGGCATGTCTAAGTTGTTCCAGTCTTAGGGTGTGTGGGTGTGCAGCCCAGGGTGGTTTCCACTTTGTGTTCTGAGCCACCACAATTGGCTCCAGCCACCTGTGACCCTGAACTGAAATAAGCAGGTGGAAAATGAATGATGAGTATAAATTATTGTAAAATAAAAAATAATTACCCCTCAGATAATCATACAAATGCATGACAATAAACAATAAGGCACAAAAACACTCAGCCAGACACCATACCTATTACGGCTTGTTTTGAGCCGTGTGGGGGTAGGAGGAGCCCTCTAGAGCATCCCCTGGGCAGGTAGTCATTCCTTGGCTGAACCCACTGCCACTGTGACTACTGTCGCTCTGAAGTCACCAAAAATTGGGTCATTATTTTGTATTATGTTTCCTAAATGTATGTATATCTCATATTTATTTCACTGTTTAATATTTACAACGGTTATGGATCTTGGCCTATTTTTTTTTTTTTTATTGAGTTGGAGTCTCAATCTGTCACCCAGGCTGGAGATCCGTGGCATGCTCACAGCCACCCCCGTGTCAACCTGCTGGGCTCCAGCGATCCTTCAACCTCAGCCTTCCAAGTTGCTGGAACTACAGGCATGTGCTACTATTTTGGGCTATTTTTTAATTTTTTTATTGTAGAGATGAGGTCTCACCAAGTTACCTGGGCTGGTCTGGGACCCGTGGGCTAAGACAATCCACTCGCCTCAGCTTCCCAAAGTGCTGGGATTACAGACCAAGCCACAGAGCCTGGCCCGTGTTCTGGATCCGGGTTCTGGATCTTTTTTTAGAAGTTTGGTGATGCTTTTATGAACAGAAATATGCCATAGGAACTTAACTCTTGTTTATGTCAGTTTACCTGTGGTAAAATTGGTTTCACTTTATGTCATTTTGCTTAAAGTCACACTCTCCAAGAACATATCGGTGACATTAAGTGAAGCTTTCAGTATTTCACTGGCTCAAAGGCTTGAAATTAATTGGCATTTCATTTGGAAGTTTGGTACCAAAGGTAGGGGAATATGTCGTCTCAGATAAATTTCTTTATTTTCTTCCGAAGCACACTGCAATTTTCTTACGTTTTTCTTGCTTCACCTAAAAGAAGAAACAGGGGAAACCCGAGCCTCTTCATTCCAGATGGCACAAATAAAGCAAGCTGAGTGGGTTAGCTGAAAGCTCATTACCATATGGAGAATCAGTTGTGATATAGATGCATTTCCTTAGAAGTGGCATAGCTTTATTTTTCTCTGTGCTCAGAGAAACTAAATCCATGATGGTTTATTAAAGCTGACATTGTCAGGAGGCAGGAATAAGAAAAGCCTGACATTTAAAGATGGGAAAATGGCAACACAGAAAGCCTCAATAAGTTTCCCAGAATCCTGAAACTCCCTAGAGTTACTTGAACTCCAACATTTATGTTCACTATTGAGACAAGCGAATTAGCTTTGACATGGGCCACCTTCCCAGCATCTTCCTCAGTGCGCCCACCACCTCCCTGTTCCTCAGACTATAGATGAGGGGGTTCAGCATGGGGGTGAGGATGGTGTCGAACATAAAAAGAGCCTGGTTCAGGATGGGGGTGTGGGTTGATCCAGGCCTCATGTATATTAGTATGGCTGGGCCGTAGTAAAAGGTGACCATGGTCAGGTGAGAGGAGCAGGTGGTCAGGGCTTTGTTCCTGCCCTCTGGGGAGTTCATTCTTAAAACCTCAAGAAAGATGAGTGTGTAGGAGGTCAGAATGAAACTTAGAGGCAGAAGAACCACGATAATGCTGGTCACTACCAGCCCTTTCTCATAGTCAGAGATATCCTCACAGGACAGCTTCAGGATGGCCTTTACCTCACAGAAGAAGTGGTGGAGCTCCTGGGGGCCACAGCGGGGAATGTGCATGGCATAGGTTGTGTGGACCAAGGATGCCAGAGCCCCGCCCACCCAGGACCCGATGGCCATCTGCTGAGATACCTGGTGGCTTATCATGGTTGGGTATCTGAGAGGGTGACAGACAGCCACATAGCGGTCATAAGCCATGAGGGTCAGAAGGAGGCACTCGGCGATCCCCAGAGTCAAGGTGAAGAAGATCTGGGTCCCACAGCCAATCAGAGAGATCTTCCTTTTTCCTGAGAAAAAATTGATTATCATTTTGGGGACTATACTAGAGATGAAAGCTAGGTCAATCAGGGAGAGATGGCTAAGCAAAAAATACATGGAGGTGTGCAGGCAGGGATCTGCCCAGATGAGGAGGATCAAAGTGGTGTTTCCTGTGATGGCAACGGTATAAATCAGGAGGACAGCGGAGACAAGGACACTGACATGTCTCATTCCAGGGAAGAGGCCCAAGAGAATGAAGTCGGTGCTCAGCGTCTTGTTTCCTGTCTCCATGCTCTCTCCTTAACAGCTTCACCTGAAAGATACTGAAGGCTTTCAAAACACACATGCAGAGAAGGCAAGGTCGTAAAATGTAGTAATTGGTGTCATAGCATGGAAGCTTTTTTTTTTTTCAGAACTACAGACAATTTTCTCTGCTTTGTAAAGATTGAAATGACAGGAGAGGAATTAATAATTAGAACATAAAAGTTACATTTACTATATTTTTTCCCGTTAGTGGTTAGTGCTCTAACCACTTCTATTTCCACTTTTTCTAATTCACATTTAATTCTTTTCTTTTGTGAATTTGAAGAATCTTCCACATTATGCGTTTTTCTCATATTCATGGCAAATTCAAAAGCAATTTTGGCATTGTACAATAAAAAATTTAATAAAAAGCTAATTTTATGATTCAGGTATAACATTGGCTTAATATGGCTCCTAGAAAAAAAAAACTTTACTTCTGTAACACCCAGATATCACGTGCTTAACTTGAATTTGAAGATCTTTCAGGGCAAGGACCATTGAATGCTTGCTACATAGTGGGGCCTTAGTAACACTTGTTGACTTAGTAGAATGGGTTCTGTTAAACTCCAAGTAGAAGAGTGAGAAACTACACACCTTTTAATGAAGTGGATGTTCATATTCACTGTATCTCCGACCCAATTCAAATGTTATTTTATTTTATTTTATTTTATTTATAGAACTCCCCTAAATGATTCTCCAGTTTGCACCTGTTGCCCTCTGACTTTCTAGTCAGAATAGCACGCCAGAAAAAGAAATCTGTCAACATCTGAGAGAAATGAGTAACTTCTGTTAGCCCTGAAAGTATTTCTTGCAGATAAAGTTTTATTTAACCTCAGAGAGCTCCATGAACACATATAGCATCTGCTTTGAGGTTGTCAAGGTTCCTCGGCCAGCAGGTGTGAGCTGCTGCCTCAATCTGCTCTTTCTAGTTGGTTTCTTGAGCCCCTTTGAGGTCTGGCTTGTGCATGCAGATGTTACTGTGCACTAGAAACATATGAAATACTTGCCAAGATGCAGATTTGAGAGCCCACTCCCAGAGATTTAGATCTGGGGTGGGATAGAAAAATTGGCATTTCCAAGAAAAGTCCAAATTATTGTGATGCTGGTGATGTGGACCACATTGTAAGAAGGCCAGTCCTGGCCAAAGTAAGGGGTTCCCTCAGTCACTAGAGACATCTGGGGTTCTCTTACATTTTTCTCTGAGCCAGCCAGACACATTTATTGATGGATTTTTATCCTTTCTCCTGACTGCATAACTCACTGAATTGACTTTGCATATCTAGTGAACTCTGAACCTGTGATCACAAATAGTCATAAAATAGTTACAATTGTTAGCTGTGCCATTTGTTCATATTGATAAGTTGAAACCTATAGACCTTATCAAATGTTGTTATACATCCTGATATGCATACATTTTGTGAATGCCTAGGTGATTTAAAACTGCATTTCCTATTAAAATGTATTACTCCCAAGAGAGTATGGGCCTCAAAATTACATAAAGATGGCCATCAAAATGAAACTGAATAGCAACCTGATTCGTCTGTATGAAAGTTTAAGGATCTACCAATGCCAGAATAATTTATTGCTTCAGTGAACTTTTCTGATAAATTCTGGAGAACACAGTCATACTAACGAATTGATAGATAATCGACTAGTTGTCCCACAATTTCAAACTTTCCAATCAGTAGCTCCATAGATAGGTCTATGGCGTAAATTTTACTCCTCCTCATTGTGAATCTACCTAAGCCAGACACAGAATGTGTGTGTGTGTGTGTGTGTGTGTGTGTGTGTGTAGTGTTTGACTTTGCATGTGTGTGCTAAAGACTACAGAAGCAGACAACAATTGAGGTATTAAAGTGAAGAAGGGTTCACTTTTTCCTGTGACTTCACTACCTAACCTGAAACAAGTTAGCAAGTTTCAGGCCAATTCTGCCAAACCTGCAGACATTTATTAATTGAACATGGATAATAAGGCACCTCACAAAAAACTCCATGAGACTTGTTCTGTGAGCTCAGGGAAGCCTCAGCTTTCTGTCCTCCTAGCTGATCTCACCACCTCCTACAGAAAGGATTTTTAAAGACAATCACCAGATATGAAAGACAGATTTCTCCCACCCAGAAAGCTAGCATTGAACAAACAAAATCTCAAATTTAAGGCTGTCTTGGCCTGGCTGGGAGTTAGCCTGGATCCTCAGACCTAAAAGTAAGGGATACATATACCCATACTTTATGCATGAGTGGTGGTGTCTCTAAAATATTTTTAAACTAATACACATATTAGGGATACATTGAATTTTACTTATCAGAGCCCATTTCTACTACCATGTTAAACAACAAGCCACTATTTTTACCAAGAAAATCCTATTTTGTCATTCTTTTTTTTTTTTTGAGTTGGAGTCTCACTCCGTTCCTAGGTTGGAGTACAGAGGTACGCTCATGGCCACCCCAGTATCTACCTACTGGGCTCAGGCAATCCTTTCACCTCAGCCTTCCAAGTAGTTAGAACTACAGGCATGCACTAACACACCCAGCCAATTTTTTTATTTTATTTTAGAAACAAGTTCTCACCAAGTTGCCCAGGCTGGTCTCAAACTGCTAGACTCAGGCAATCCTCTCACCTTGGCCCCCCATAGTGTTGGGAATACAGGCTTGAGTCACTACACCCAACCTATTCTGTCATTCTTTGTACTAACTAGTAGACTCTCCATTGCTTCTTCAACAAAATAGCTAAAAAAACAGTGGTATAAAATTTAATGCCTTATCTAGTTAAACATTCTATGATGCTAAGATAATTTTATGCCAAACCTAACTGATTTAATATTCTTATGTTCAAGTTGGTAATTTTATTGGTTTTTCTTTGTTTTCTAAGTTTACCAGTATTTTGGGGATTTTGAGACCCAATTTTCTTTCTTTTAAAAAATTGGTCATATTAATTGGCTGACATTATAAATGAAATTTAATATGTCATACCTTGACTGTTGTCCCAGTAACACAGACTTTTAAGGACTATTTGTCCCTTCCTTTTTTTGGATTCTGAGCTGGTAGGAAGTAGCTCAATGAGGGACAGAAATGTCAGTATTATTTCTCAGGGAACCACCATGGAGGAGACATGATCATTCCCCTAATGACTGGTTGTCTAGAGAAGATATGACCCTTGCAACAAAAGCATGTTACATGGTGATTTTTCCAAGAAAGCAATAAGGAAGTTGGAATTTAGATTTCTGTCTATTTTTTTTTAATTGTCTCAACATGGTCTAACTCATTCACTGAGTTGCAGTGTTCATACTCTCTTTAGTTGTACAGTGTAGTTGGGATCCCAGGATGAAAATTATTTAGCTCAGGGAGTGGCTGATACAGACCTATTTAGAAGAAATAAGCACTTATTAGACAAGCTCCAGTTATTTAATTGCTTTCTTTTGTGTTGGATTTTACAGTTTACATAATCATGTTGTTGGATCAACCTAAGCATTCTCTGGAATATAGACAACAGGTATTTTCCACCTATATTATAGATGAGGAAAGTCATACTCCAAGAAATTAAGTGATCTAATGACCAAAAACCATGTACAGGACACTAATGAATCCTGATCAAGTGTATTTTCTTCTCAAACGACAATACCCTGTGTATGTAAGTTAACAGGATAACAGGAATTTTTATTCGCTATTTTAGGCAAATGCTTAATATAATTATTAATAAAACAAGAAACTAAAGCCATAAATGAAGATTTAAGTACTTGGATTATTCAGGCAGGTCAGAGTAATTCCGGGGGAAAGTTTTATGATCATTTTTCTCTTGTCCAAAAGGAAATAAATTGCTTAAGTGAAAGCCAGAGGAATAAATTTTCATTTTCCACTTATTTCTGAGCAGGTGGTTTGGCGTTATAATAAATATATGAGTAGGTTACTGGTGAATTATAAGTGGAATTCTAGGGTAGACCATGGTATTGGGAAGAAGTGAGAAACGGGGTTCTCTGGAGGCATCACAGCAGAATACTTCTGCAAGTGTGTAGCCAGACTTAAGAGGACAGAAGGCATGGTCAGTTGGCTCCTGCAAGGAAAGCATATATGCTGCTTAAAAACAAAGAGAAGCAAAACTCTCCAGGGAAACAGCAGTGTTGGTGTAGAAAATGCACATGACAGATTGAAAAGAACTTGCTGAGAAGAGCAAAGCAGGGTGTGAAAAGGAGAAAGCAGAAATGAGGAGGAAGTGGGGCCAAACATTTGGAATGTATATCATTTGTGAAACTGATTGGCACATAATTAGTTAAGCATGGGTTATTTTGTGTAGGTGACATAAAAGTACACATAAATATGTTTCATAAGTCATTGCTTTGTGTAATAAAATTACTTATAATCCTCTCTAGTGTGTGTTTGTGTGTGTGTGTGTAAATATGTACACATGGGTGTTCATTCATAAATCAGAGCATTTTGTTTTTGTGTAGTTTAGATGGCACTCTAAATATATATTTTTTAAATATATAGACTGTTTTAAATTTATATAAACTTGGGCAAGAAAATTAGATTCTCACTAGATATAGGACTTCCTATTTCCTCCGATTTCAGGAGACACCACTGCTTTCTATAGAGGAAGAAGGGAGAGTTACAGTTTTGTGCAAAACAGATAAAAACCTCAATGGTTATAATGCTCTCTACAGAATGATAAAGGATAGTAAAACCTAAGTTCTGAATAACCAGTATCTCCACAGGTTTGTAGATGTAGCATCATTCTTTGTGAGGTTAAAATAGTAAACTAGAAAGTTCTCAGTGTGCGTTTTCAAGAAACATTCCTACCGGTATTCTCATTAGGGCCCAGTCTTGCCTGAAACTCTCAGGGTTCCTCGATGGTGTTGTCGTTCTGCTCACTGGAGTTCTAGGTGTGGTGGAATTTGGATGAATGTCTTGTTTTTCATAAAGATCATTTATTTGACTTCTCCTTGAACCTAATCACTACCCCCATGCACCTTGGGAGGTAAATAATAAGGTGCTGGGTCACACTGAGAAGTCTGTCAAGTCCTTTTAAGAACCTCACAAAGGACCAGCCTCTTAGGGGAAATGCCTACAGGAAAGCTCATGAGGGCCTTCATTATGGTAAACTCATACTTGAGAGTTGTTGTCCTGTTCCTTCCACAGTTGATATAACTGAATAAAAATAGTGCTGATTACTCCTGTGGTGTCTTTTCTGGAGCAGAGCCTTTTCAACTTGCCCAATTACTGAAAACACTAAAGGGACTGGGACACTGTAGTGATTTCAGGTCTCCTAAATCTGAAATGCCAGGGATAGGCTACTAATGTGTTTTTCAAGGCCTCAGGGTTTATCCTTACCCCCAGATGAGAAGTGTGAAAACACTGATTAAGAGATGGTTTCATGAGCACCAATTAGTGGTAGCTCATAAGTGGATATCAAAGCTGGCTGCACTTAGTCGTTACCTGATTTCATTCATGAGCAGGGAGGCATGGCCTCGGCATCAGGATTTTAACCTTTCTCCCCATCCATGTTTTAATATGAAGGCAATTTGGAGAAGCACTATGATTATCCTTTCTCCAAATATATCATTAAATCTGCTGCCATCAGGATATAGGTAAGGTGAAAATAAGCAGACGGACCCCCAGATGTGTGTGCTCCAAGTACAGGCAAAGTCTTCATACAAGGCCTTTACCCACATAGGTGCTCAGAAAAGGCTGTTAACTTGGAATTCCCATTTGTTCCTGACTTACAGGAAAATTATCTTTCAGTCTGGTTATTGGGAAGTCTAAATTACCTTTGGGAATTCAAGCAGCAGGTTTCAAGTCCCTAGATCCCCCTAAACCCCCAGAAATATGCTCAGATCCCAGTGGCTTTGGCTTAGTCTTTTGAAATTTTCCTTGACTTGATTCTTCAGCCTGTGTGGTAGATGTAAGGCTGAGTGAGCCAATAGGAAAACACCATCTGTGGTCAATAAAGTGCTAGGAAATACAGACTCACAGGACCAAAGTGTCCTCACTTCTAAATAAGGAGGTTGGAATACATGATTTCAAAATCTGAATTTCCATGAATTAATAAACCACAATCACTTTTTTCCTGTTTTTCCCATATATGAGGGACAATAATATGTTCTTTAATGAGAATTAATATTAAAATGTTTTGTAAACCTATGATTTATAAAGTGTTAAACAAAATAGGGGGTTTCAGTCCGTGGATTCTATTTTATCTGTAGACCCCAAGATAAACTGTTGCACATTTACACCAAGAAAATTTATACAACAGCTCTTTATAACTGCAGCAGAAGATGAGATAATTGAAATAGAGAAAAGCAGTGCTAACAGCTGGCAGCTGGGTCTGGCCTAGTTGCTATTAGCTAGGCAGTGATAGTTCCTATTCAGAATAAACAATTTTAACTGGGCATGGTGGCTCACATCTCTTATCCCAGTACTTTGGGAGGCCTAGGTGGAAGGATTGTTTGAAGTCACAGTTTGACACCAGCCTGGGCAACATCGCAAGACCTCATCTCTACAAAAAAAAATCAAAAACTCTGCCAGGCATAATGGTGCACGCCTGAAGTCCAAGCTACTTGGCAGGCTGAGGCTAGAGGATCGCTTAAGCCCAGGAGTTCAAGACTGCAGTGAGCCATGATCGTGCCTTTGCACTCCAGCCTAGGCAACAGAGTGCAACTCAACTCAAAACAAAAGTAAAATAAAATAAATATTTTCATATAATTCCACCATTAGATGTGGTCACTCTATGAACATAATGGAACCCACTCAAAGAGAGTGGTGAGTATGGGTGTTTATGCATATACCTTTTCTAAGAAATCTTTTTGGCACAAGGTAACCCTACTCAACCTGGAACTACAGGCATAAAGAGAATTTTCTCAGGGGATGCTCATATAACCCACTCCATTTCATTTGATATGTGTCAGCAAAGAGATGATTGTGAACTTTCAAGTTTTAGAATTACTTTCACTCCTGAAATAACTTAAAAGACTTTGCAATTTTGGCCTCTCTTAATAATTTCCTCTCTGTAATCTCTGCCATGTTTGTTAAGCCACACTAAGCTCCTTTCAATCCCCAGTGCCATGTTGCTCATGGATTTTATTACATGTGTTTCTCTCCTTCCCCCAGCCTCTCTTCTTGACTAACAAATGCTTGGCCTTTGGTTCCCAGTTTAGGTACAACTGTTTTCAGGAAACCTTTACTGACTATACTTCTACATATGTACATAGTATCATGTGTGTTCACCATTACAGAACACATTGTACTGTATGGTTATTGCCTCTTTTCTTATTTGTGCCCTCTACTAAACTACAGTTCTTATGAGGACCTTCAACATAGCACAGAGGATTGGAGCTTACGTTCTGAAAATCAGATACATTCTGGCCTTCTGTAAGAGGTGGGCAAATTCCTTAAGCCTGCTGTAATTTAGTTTTCTCATATGAAAAGTTGGGCTAATAAATGCCACCTACTTCATAGAATTTCTGTAATGGACACTACTTGTAATTTACCCTGTATTTACTGAACCACTTTCCTTCTCAGAGGGACAGTTTTGTTCCCTTATGCCCTTATATAGTCTAGTGACTCAAAGGAGTATGATCTCTCTCAGTTTCATGGATCAAGTTTTAATAGGGAATCCTGTTAACCTTGCCAAGGACTAGTTCAGAAACGGGCAGGTCACCATGCTTGAAGTGAAGGTTGCTCCTCTCATTTTAAAGAGAGCAACAGGATAATAAGTGTAATGTAATGTAGGCCATTAAATACCCAAATTTCTTCTTCCATAAAATGAAAATAATAGCAGCACCTACTCCATCAAGTTTTCATGAGTTAAATGAGTGAATATATGAGTCAAGCCTTTAGAATTGTGTCTGACACAAAATAGGGACCATGTATTTGCTATTATATTATTTCTTTCTTAAGTAACTGGCAACCATCTTATGACCATGAGGGCTATCATCTTTAGGACAAAGCCACTACTGTGGAAGGCAGAGAGGAGTGATGGAAATAATCTGTATCCTTGAGGAATTATTGAACCACTGAATCAACCCTTACCAAGACTGTGCTACCCCTGCCTTCCAGGAATGAGAAATTTCTTTATTTCTGTTTGAGTTGGCATTTTTGTTACTTACTCAAAAGTATTCTGACTCAACTCCTTTGAGAATTAAAGGCAGTAAGGCATATCACTGACTTAAATTAGTGCCTGGCATATGGGGTTTTCTAATAAAATTTGACAATTGTTAGTGCAAAGGCAATACTTTTATCAATCACCAGTGTGCCTTCATGCTTAACAATGAGCTTGGGCAAAGTAATTTATCAGTAAATGACGGTGGTTTTTGTTAATGTAGAATGCAAGGCTGTTTTATTTGACATTGTTTTTCTGGTGCTTCGTATGGTGCCTAACATATCGTCATCAATACATATTCATTGAATGATTGAGGGAGGGAACTTGGTTAAGGAAGTATAATTGTCTAAGACTCTTCCTTTCATATTTTTTAGCCATATGGTCTTTCTTTCAGTCAATTCATTGGCTAAAATAATTATTATTTAGAGTGCAAATAAACACAATTTGCTATCAGACACTCTTATATTAATTAACAGCTAATCAGAACTAATTCAGTCATTCACAGATAGTTCAACCAAACACATAGAAGAGTTTTTTTCTCATATTGAACCATCTTTGTATTCCTTAAAATAAATTCAATTTGACCACACATTCAAAAATTGTGTATGCATATAATTAGCATTTTATTGAGAACTTTTTCATCTGTTTTTGTAAATAAACTACATTTTTGGTGTCTTTAATTTTGGAGTCAGAATTATAGTAGACTCATAACTGATGACTTTCAGTATTTTTCTACTGTTAAAAGATACTGTTCTATCTCCACCTGTAATCCTAGCCCTTTGGGAGGCCGAGGAGAGTGAATTGCCTGATCCTGTGGGTTCAAGACCAGCCCGGGCAATTTGGCAAAACCTCATCTCTACAATAAAATCAAAAAATAGCCAGGCATGGTAGTGCACATCTGTAGTTCCAGCTACTCGAAGGCTGAGGCGGAAGAATTGCTGGAGCCCAGAAGGTCAATGCTGGGGTGGCTGTGAGCCACTGCACTCCAGCCTGGGCGAAAGAGTGAAACTACAACTCAAATAAATAAATAAATAAATAAAGATACTGTTCAAGTGGGAAATTGCTGGGAGGGGGGCCACGCAGGATTGACAGTAGTGGGATTCTGCCAGGGGGTGGGGCACACCTCATCTAAAAGGGTTCCTGCATAATGAACATTTGTATACTTAACCCTGAATTGTACCCCACATCTTTAAAATAAATGTTTTTTTAAAAGACATTGTTCAAACAAAGGTAAACTAATGACTCAATATGGATATAAAAATAAACACATTAAAATATTTTATGTAGCATATTAATGAGGCAATTGGTAAGGTTTCAAAATGAAAGAAATTGAAAAGTAGATATATAAATCAGAAGTATTGAAATAAGTGTGCAAATGGAGGAAAAACTGACTTCAGTCACAGTGGAGGAGGGAAGTTAATTGAACACATGTCACACAAAACAGAATTTGCACATCTATATTTTGAAAATTATTTTGCATTGTTGTCATTTATCTGTAATGTACACATATGTAAAGTAGATCCCATAGAATTAAAATTAGATACCCCAGTCGTGTCCTCTAGTGTAAATAATGTATAGTTTTCAATTGAAGCACAAAATTTTTCCTACTCTATTTTCTGGAGGAAAAAAAACTTGTAAAAGAGAAATTAATAATTTCATGAAAGTTTGAGAGAACCTACATGAAAAACTATATGAAACTGAATTATTGGAGTGTTGGTTGTCTTTGACTGTATTTCACCACAGTACCAATTTATAGTTTTATAAAATCTATATGTTTAATTATACATGTCTTCATATGATGTTAATGTAAATTTGTTGATCATTATTAATTTTAAGCTATTTTGATCCTGAAATAGCTTCTACTTTAAGCTTTTATTTCTAAAAGGTTATTCTTGCTACAGCTGTCTACTTACTAATCTTTTCAAAGTCCAGGTTTCTGCTTGCTTAATCTTAAAAACAATTTTTTGTTTTCTATTTCATTTATTTCTACTTTAATCTTTTTTCATTTCTTTCTTTTGATATTATTTCTTGCTTTTCCCTTTCAACTTTTTTTTAAAAATATGTTTTTTATTGAGGTAATTTGACTATTAAAGATTATACAAATTTAAGCTGTACAATTAAATGTTTTTATATACTTCTACATAGTGAAATAATTACCTCATATTCATCATCTCACCTTTTTGTGATCAGAACACTTTAGATATATCCTCTAAGCAAATTTCAAGTATATAATAAAGTACTATTAATTATAGTCACATTTTTAAACATTATATCTCCAGAACTATTTATCTTGCATAACTGAAACTTCATACCCCCTGATCAACATCTCCCCATTTCTCCCTTCCTCAGCCCCTAGTAACCATCATTTTTCAAGGATATAAGTATCCATTCTTTATCCATTCATTCACTGATGAATATTTAACAGTTTTCAAATCCTTGCTATTGTGAATAATGCTGATATGAATGGAGGAGTGTAGACATCTGTGCGAGATCTTGATTTCATTTCTTTTTAATATATATCCAGAAGTGGAATTGCTAAACAATAAAAAAATTTTAAATTTAACTATCTGACGAAGCTCAATACTTTTTGCCGTAATGGTTGAACCAACTTACATTCCTACTCACAGTGGATGAGGACTCCCTTTTCTCCATATCCTAGCCAATGCTTATCTCTCATTTCCCTGGTGATTTCGGTTTTTGTTTTTTTAGATTGGAGTCTCACTCTGTTGCCTACACTAGAGTGCAGTGGCACACTCATGGCCACTGAAGCCTTGCTGGGTTCAGGTGATCCTTCCGCCTTAGCCTTCCACAGGCATACGCACCACCGCTGACTAAATTATTTGTTTATTGTAGAGGCATGCGTCACCACCCCTGACTAAATTATTTGTTTATTGTAGAGGCAAAGACTCGCTAAATTGCCCAGGCTGGTCTCAAACCCCTGGGCTCAGATAATCCTCTCATCTCCATCTCCCAAAGTTCTGGGATTAGAGGCCTGAATCACCACAACTAGGCTCATTTCCCTGTTAATTGCCATTCTAACAAGTGTGTAGTGATGTCACAACATGATTTTAATTTTAATTTCCCTGATACTTGATGTTGAACATTTTTTCAAATATTTGTTGGCCATTTGTATACCTTCTTTTGAGAAATGTTTATTCAAATGTTTTGCCCATTTTTAAATTGGGTTATTTTTTGCTATTGAGTTGTGTATTTTTTATTTTAAAACCTTATCAGATATATGGTTTGTAAATCTTTTCTTTCATCCCATAGATTGCCTTTTCATTGAACTGAATAATTCTTGTCTTTGCTTTGCAGAGGTTTTTCAGTTTGATTTAATTTTGTCTATTTTTCCTTTTGTCTCTTGTGCTTTGGGGATTATATCTAAATAAGTCATTGCACAGACCAATGTCAAGAAGCATGTTCCATATGATTTCTTCCCTTAGTTTTTCAGTCTCAGGTCTTATATCTAAATCTTTAATTTATTTTGAGTTGTTTATGCATTTGTATTTGAGTTGTGTAGGTATATGTATTTATTTTAAGTTTGTATATGTTTTGGGACAAGAATTCTTGCTCATTCTTCTTCATGTGGATCCTTGTTCATTCTTTTTCATGCAGATATCCAGCTTTCCCAATACTTTTTATTGAAAAGACTGTTATTTTTCCTACTGTATGTTCATGACACCCTTGTAGAAGATCAACTGACTATAGAAGAATGGTTTTAGTTTATAGCTCTCTATTCTATTCCATTGAAATCCTTTTTTTTAATGCCAGCATTATAATCTGAAATTGGGAGATGTGATGCATTTGGCTTTGTTCTTCTTGCTCAAATTATCTTTGGATTCTTGGAACCTTTTGTGGTTGCATGTTAATTTTCTGTGTGTGTGTGAGAAAGCAGGATTTATTGAGAGAACAGAAAAGTTCCCACAGTGGGAGAAGACCCGAAGGGGTTGCCCACACATTAATTTTAAGACTCTTTTTTTCTATTTCTATAATTGATGCCATTGGGAGGTTGATAGGAATTGCATTGAATCTGCAGATCGTGTTGAGCAGTAACAATCTATAGATTCAATTTAATAAAATTTTAATAATACTGTCTTCCAACCCACTAATATGAGGTGTCTTTCCATTAATCTGTGTCTTCTTTTATTTCCTTTATCAATATTTTATAATTTTTAGTGTACAATTCTTTACCTTTTTGGTTATGTTTATTTCTAAGTATTTATTCTTTTTTGCTGTTATTGTAAATGCAATTTTTAAAAATTTCCTTTTTAGATTGTTTCTTTTGTCAAAACATTATGGATTTTTATATGTTGATTTTGTATCCTGCAACTTTACTGATTTTGTTTATCGTTCTAACAATTTTAGATCTATTAGGTTTTGCACATATAAGATCGTGTCATATACAGAGACAATTTTACTTTTTCCTTTCCTAACTGGATTTTTGTACCTCTTTTTCTTGCCTAATTTTTGTGGCTAGGACTCCCTAAACTATGTTGAAAAGTGGTGAAAGTGGCATTCTTACCTTGTACCACATTCTAAAGGGAAAGTCTTCAGTTTTTCCTCATTGATTATAATGTTTACTATAGACTTTTCACATACGGTCTTTATGGTGTTGATGTACAGCCTTCTATGTCTATTTTGCTAAGAGTCTAACTCAGGAATGTGTGTTGAATTTTGTCAAATGCATTTTCTTTATCTATTTAGAAAATCAAGGGTTGTTTTTTTTTTCATTTTGTTAATGTACTGTTTCATGATGATTGATCTGTGTATGTTAAACCATCCTTTCATCCCTGGGATAAATGCCACATGGTCATGGTATGATGTTTTTAATGTGCTGTTGAATTTGGCTTGATAGTATTCTCAAGAGACAATGGATCCATGTTTATCAGAGAAATTGGCTTTTGGTTTCTTTTCTTGTAGTATCTTTGCCTGGTTTTGGTATCAGCGTGATGCTGGCCTCATAAGTTTGGATGTGTTCCCTCTCATATTTTTTGAAAGAGTTTAGAAGGATTGTTATTATTTGATTCATCTTCTTTTCATGTTTAGTGTAACTCAGCTATGAAGGCTTCTGGTCTTGGGATGTTCTTGTTTGGAAGGTTGATTACTGATTCAGTCTCTGTATCTGTCACGGATCTGTTTAGGCTTTCTATGTCTTCTTCAGTTTTGACAGTTCATTTGTGTCTAAGAATTTATTCACTTCTTTTAGGCTCTCTAGTTTGTTGGCATGTGGTTGCTCATAATAGGCTATTATCTTTTTTATTTCTGAGGCCTACAATGTAATGTCTCCACTTTCATTTTTTATTCTATTTAGTCTTCTCTCTTTTTTTTTTAGTATAGCTAAGGATTTGTTAATCCTTTCGCTTATCTTTCTACAAAACAACTTTCGTTTTGTTTTATTTTTCTATTTTTTCTTCTCTGATTTGCATTTCTGCTCCAATTTTCATATTTCCTTCCTTGTGATAACTTTGTGGTAATGTTGGGCTTCAATTTTTTTTAGTTCTTTGAAGTTTAACCTTATGTTGTTTTTGGAGGAAATTTTCTTCTTTGTTAATGTAATATTTATTGTTTTTAAATTCCCTCTTATTAATGATTTTGCTGCATATGTTTTGTATATTGTGTTCCATTTTTACTTATTTTGAAAGACTGTAAAATTTATCTTTAGATTTCCTATTCAACATGATGATTGCTGAAAAGTGTGTTGTTTGGGTTTATGTATTTGTGACCTTCCTCTTGCATTGTGATTGAAGAAGAGAGTTGAAATTATTTTAACTTTCCTATTTTTAAAAAAACTTGTTTTGTTATCTAGCATATGGTCTATCCTGAGGAATCTTCCATGTCCTCTTGAGAAGAATGTATATTTTCATCTATTGGGTGTAAAGTCTGTATATATCTGTTAGGTTCATTTGGTTTATACAAGTCAGGTATTTATTGATATTCTATCTGGCTGTTCAATCCACTTAATGTATTTGGACTTTGAATTCCCTGCTCTTGTTGTATTGCTGTCAATTACTGCCTTCAATTCTTCCAATATTTGCTTTATACATTTAGGTGCTCTAATTTCAGTACATATATATTCACAATATATAATACATTTCTGTTGAATTAACTAAACACTTGTCATTACAAAAGAGGGTTAAAGCACATGATATCTAATATTTCTATGAATCTAATGACAAAATTTGTCAAATCCTAAAGACTTGAAAGCAATTGAAAGGGATATGCTGCCGGGCTCAGTGGCTCAGCCTGTAATCCCGCGCTTTGGGAGGCCGAGGTGAGTGGATTGCCTGAGCCCGCGGGTTTGAGACCCGCCTGGGCAACTTGGCGAGACCTCATCTCTACAATAAATCAAAAAATTAGCCGGGTGTGGTAGCGTGCACCTGTAGGTCCAGCTACTTGGAAGGCTGAGGCGGAAGGATCGCCGGAGCTCAGCAGGTAGAGGCTGCGGTGGCCAGAAGCGGCCACTGCACTCCAGTCTGGCGACAGAGTGAGACTCCAACTCAAAAAAAAGAAAAAAAGAAAAAAAAGAAAGGGATATGCTAACATGAGATAAAATAATCACATACAGTAACCCAGGTGACTTTTTATCTTTCTCAGGGGCCATTTACTAATGACTATATTTTTCACTGCTGCTATGACAACTTTGTTTCTCAGGCTATATATGAGAGGGTTAAGCATAGGAGTAAGGATAGCATTAAACATAAAGAGAGACTCATTCAATTTGGGGGTGTTAAAGGAGCCAGGTCTCATGTAGACCAAAATAGCAGGCCCAAAGTAAAGACTAACCACACAAAGGTGGGAGGAACAGGTGGCCAGAGCCTTGTTCCTGCCCTCAGGGGAATTCATGCCGAGGATGGCAAGGAAAATGAGGGTATAAGAGACCAGAATGAGACTTAGAGGAATAAGAACGACCAGAAAGCTTGAGACAACAACTGACTTCACATAAACTGAAATGTCCTCACAAGTAAGCTTTAGAAGAGCCATGACTTCACACAAAAAGTGTGGGATTTCTCGGGGATGACAAATGGGGAAGTGCATGGCATAAGCTGTGTGAACCAGGGAAGTTACTGACCCTCCTCCCCAGGACCCAATGACCATCTGTATACAGATGGTGTGGCTCATGATGACTGAATACCTCAGTGGGTTACAGATAGCGATGTAGCGGTCATAGGACATAAGGGTCAGCAGGAGACACTCAGCAATACCCAGAGTTAAGCTGAAGAAGATCTGGGCTCCACAACCAACCTGTGATATAGTTCTTTTTCCTGAGAAGAAGTTTGTGACCATTTTGGGGACAGAAGTTGAGATCAAAGCCAAGTCAATGAGGGAAAGCTGACTGAGCAGGAAATACATGGGGGAGTGAAGTCTGGAATCCAGCCAGATGAGGAGAATGAGAAAAACATTGCCCAAGACAGCCACAAAGTAGACCAGAAGAATGATGCAGATGAGGATAACAAGGTGACTGAACTCAGGCCAGAGCCCCAGGAGAATGAAATCTGTGGTGATAGTTTCATTGTTTCTTTCCATGGCTGAACACCATTGCTCTGAAAACACAGGCAAGAAGATTATTTTATCTGATGGTGTGTTACTGTACAACTGGTCTACCTCCTTACTCCCAGGTTGCCTCTGAATATATTCATGCCCACTTCTTTTTTTGCTGTGGTCTCTTCACTATTATAAATGATTTCTCAACATACAAGATTTTCAGTATTTAATGTCATGAATTACTTAGTAAGCATACATACCTACTGTTACAAACTGTGGTCACAGATAGTAACAAAACAGGAACATGGGAACATTCTAATGTTATATTAACAAAAAGTCATTCAATGTGACAAAAAATGTATTACATTAATTTATTAAATAGCTAACTCAGTTACCACCTTTAGGTCCTTTATAACAAAACTTCAACAGATGAGTTATAGTAATTTTAGACTTTGAAAAGGCAATATTTTTACTCAGTATTAGAGGTATTCTAGAAAATGAAGATTCTTTTAAAGATAAAAAGTAAAGGCCTTCATAACCTGAGGGGAGAAAAGTATTTTCAGAATCAAGTATGGTCTGGGTTTCACCATTTTTCTTGCCACAGAGGAACTTTCCTCATTTCTCCATGAGTCTTCTTACCTCTAATCTCAACTCAAGCATCTCGTACATCTGCTGAACTAGAACAAAATGACTAACCATGCAATTGGCATTCAGGGAGGAAACCCACAAATGTGATTGTTTATATTTCACACAAGGTGCCCTAACCTGCATGAAGTCTGAATTCATCATTGAGGTAATTTGAGGTACTAGTTAATGCTAGACAAGGAAAGCACAAGTTCATGATAGAGGAGATTGTTAGAATTCAGTTCGCAAGAGGTGATTTATTTTAAATGATAGAATCACTTCTGTTTGACAATACTTTGTAGAATTAGAAGCAGAGGCAATATTGTGGATCAGTTAAAAGGACAGCCTCCAGAGGATTAGTGATTGAAGCTCCTTTTATCAAATGATAATGGTCTCCAGCCTGATGACCTTGGTCAAGTTGGGTCATCTTTCTGTGTCTCTCTTCTTTCCTTCATAAAACAGGGCTAGAACATACCAACCACATAAAGGCAATGTACAGATTAAAAGAATTAATGGGGACAGAGATTTTTAGAACACTGCCTGGCTACAGTGTTGAACAATGTTTGCATTAGGCATACTAAAATTTACTTTGCATAAGTGGCAGCGTCAGTATGTTCTGATTCCTTATTACTCTCAGAGCTGTTTACATTTACACAATCTGAGTGACTCTCCTGTTTCTTGCAGGTTCACCTGTACCTCTAGAGCACAATTAAAAAGTAATATTAATCACAAGAACTTATAGCTGGTGAGTGAGATGGTTGGGGTGAGGATGGTGAATAGTTCTGGGTAGGAAGCATATTTTTTTTAAAAAACAGTTATGGAGAAGCTTAGCAGTTTAGTTTTATGTAAATTGCAGAAGCGTCATTGTCCACTTTCAAAGGCCCAGCTCACATGCTGTCTACTCTTTGGTTCTCCCAGGTGTATGTTGCCGTCTGCCTTGTAACACAAATGTTTGTTGGCAAATATACCATTGTTCACCTCTCTATATAGTTAACTTTTGCAGAAGAAGGATTCTGCTTTTTTTCTTAAATATTTTGAACAGTTAAGACTGCCTATCCTTGTGCTTTGAGATCAGTAATTGTGCAACAAATTGAATTTTATTTGCATGTTTTCTGTCTTATAGATTCTGAGAAGTTAATAATACAATATTTGATCCTTAGAATTTCATGGGACTTATATTCTGGAGCTTCCTAAACTTATCTAATAAAAAAAAACTAGAGTGATTGTTATAAATATATGTTCCTATATTCTTTTCCCAATCTACTGAATGACATTCTCCAGATGATTTTTATAATGAGACTAGGTTGAGAAACATGAATGTAGTACAATATTCGCATTACATACGTAAGAAAATGAAGCTCATTGTGGTTAAATGACTTTGACATGTTTAGACAGCAAGACACACTGTAAGTGGTAGTTCACATGGTAAGTCAAAGAAGTCTTGAAATTCCACTTGATGTATCTTTCAACTACACCCAGTATTACTGCAAATTATTTACAGAACAATAAAAATGTGACTCTTCTTATTTTTATAAGGTTCATCTGAAATTATACATTTCTATATGACTGTGTAGTCATCTATTAGATTTAATGAATACTTATGGTCAATTGAGTAGATTCAAGATTTATATATCCATGTATTATATTCTAACAAATTTAAAAATTAATCCTTTATTTTTTCTTTACTCATGTTACTCATCTATTTAGTCATTTGTCTACTCTACATATGCCAATGGAGTTCAGTGCCTATGCTGAACAAACAAGTCTAGAGACCTCAGTAAGCTTGAAGAAAACAGATGTGCCACTATTATAATAAAATGTAGGATTTTTTAAATTGAAAAAATTATCCAAAAGTGACAAAGAAGTAAGAGGATCCTTTGTGATGAAGATGACATGTTAACTGTGTCTTAGAGAATGAGTAGGAGCTTTCCCATCGGAGAGAAGGAACCCCAGGTGTCAGGAACACTGTGTGTAATGAAGCAGAGAAACAATAGAGAATGAGATAGCAGCAGCTATGGGCAACTTTGTTGGGTTAGGAATCAGAGTTTCTGGAGCAGAGTGGGAGGAAGAGAGATATTGCATATTGAAAGTAGCTTCTATATGATTATGCTAGGGAAAAAATAAAATGAAAAGAGAAAAGAAGGTGAATGGCTTTAATAACAATTTTATGAAGCCAACTCCTGGAATACTGCAGATGTTCAATGCATGTTTTCTGAACGCTGGTTGTTTTCTGACTGTAAGTGTCAAGTGCCCTGGTGAGAGCAGTTAATCCATGTACTGTGTTACTGGTGAGATTCACAGTGCTCTCTGTGAGCATGTTACCTAGGTAGGCAGTGGCTTGGTGTATCACAGAATCATATAAACAGTGGTTTATACAATGTTTAGATAAAAACAATTTAATTGACATCTGGTTCTCAGAACTATTGAACTTTTTTTTTTTTTTTTGAGTTGGAATCTCACTCTGTCACCCAGACTGGAGTGCAGTGGCTGCTCCCGGCCACCGCAGCCTCAACCTGCTGGGCTTCGGTGATCCTTCCGCCTCAGCCTTCCAAGTAGCTGGAACTACAGGTGCACGCTACCATGCCCGGCTAATTTTTTGATTTATTGTAGAGATGAGGTCTCACTGCCCAGGCAGGTTTCGAACCCGCGGGCTCCGTCAATCCACTCACCTCAGCCTCCCAAAGGCGCGGGATTACAGGCTGAGCCACCAAGCCCAACTTGAACTATTGAACTTTACCTGTGTGAGATAACCATGACACTTTTGTCGTTTGTACCTTACACACTGATTCATGAGACCAGTCTATGTCCTTGGTCAGTTTTCTGACTTAAGTCAAATTATGAAGAGGACTTCTGAATTCCTTATTATCTTATCCTCTTTCTTCTCCAGATGGTTTTCCTGGCCTACCTCAGGTGCCAAGGGTTCTCAGATTTTCTGATAACGTTAGTGTGCTCTTAGTACTTGATCTGCTACACATATTGTTCTACAATTTAATCTGATGCTTAGATAGGGGGATAACTTTTTGGCTGAGAAAAAAATCTCTAAGAAAAAGGAAGGGTCTCTGATGCCAAGCATCAGAGCCAGAGCAATGGAAAAAGTTTTGGGCTTAATTTCTGCCAAGTTGAGCTACTTATGAGTAGCCACCCACTGTACCAGCCAAAGAAGCCAGTCCCTTTTCTTAGTTTTTCCCACATTGTATTCCGATTTTCTACCAATTCTCTTTTATTCACTTAACTTTCTGCTCTCTTTCTTTTATAACTTTGATCCAAACTATGTCATCTTTTCTTCTCATCCACAGATTAACTTTCCCCATAGCTTTACTCCTGCCCTGTAGTTTCCCCCTTTTTTATCTATAGGCCTAACGTAAGTTCAGAGTCAAACAAGGAGCCTGACTATGTTTCTTTGAGATTACTTAATCAAGTACTACTTGTCCATTTTGACAAAAACGATAGTTCTGTCCTTCATAAATGTATAATATAATTTGTAAGTGTAAGGGACACAGTGACTCTGCTAATGAGCCTATTTCCACTCAGCATATTTTAAGAAGAACCCAAGATTGTGGTTTTCTTTTTGCCCTGGTTCAGTGTAAATACTTAAATAATTTATAGTTAGACAAAGACACCTTGGGGGTATTTAGTTAAAAAATTGAATGTATTTGCTTGGCATTTAAAACATCTTAGTTACGGCAGTTATGTTTACTATTTAACAGTATATTGACATGATTCAGAGGCATTTGGTACAGTTCAGCCAGGGCATGTTCTTAACAACAATAACAACAATAATAATATATCACTCACCAAATATACTTTACAAGCATTTAGACAGGAAAAATTTACATAAATTAATAATTGTACCCCCTGTTTTACCTGTGAGAGCACAGAAATGCAGAGCAGTCGTGTAATTTTCCAAATGTAGAAGAGCCATAAAGTAACCCTGTGAAGTCTGACTCTAGAGCCTACACTCAACCTATACAGCAAAGTTCCTCAAAGATAAATGTTCATAAGCATTAAATATTTCTGTTAAAAGTACTAATTTCTGAACCCCAACCAAAATCTGCTGGAATGGGGCCTGAGATTTTAATAAGGATCCAAGTTGAATCTTGAAAACTTAAAAAAAAAAAAAAAGATCAGGTAAGTTTAGAAATTCTTCAAGGAGCCACAGAGCTTCAATGTCACATAGTGCACTGTTTCAGAGAATACATTTACCTCTTCATTCATTGCAATCCTTGTGATTGTAGTGATTGATACAACTTCTCTTTTGTATCTGTAATTTCTTTTAGTTGTTTCTCCCTTCCCTTGAGAATATCAGATAGAAAATCCAGGTAGAGAGAAGCACATCTCCATTGAATCATATGTCTTGGAATTTAAGAAAATGACATGGCATCTGGCTCATCTGCCTATGATATGCCATTGTTATGGTATCCAGAGACCTCCATGTGATATTTCTATCTATTGTGGGCTGTCATCCAGGGATCTAGCAAATTGGAGAGAGGATGGACACTTAGCAACTTGTGGTGGCTGCCTGACCATTCAGTTCTTGCCTTCTTAGGTACTAGCTTTGCATGTACTCAACTTCAAGACTGTTCTGAAAATCTTAAATCAGAGAATTGTTCATGAACGCAACTCCATCCCTCTTCTTTATGTTAAAGTGACTCACTGACAGGGGAAGTGCCTGTTTGTCAACTCTCCTCACTCTGGATGATGCATAGAGGAAAACATGAAGTAAAATCACGGCCAACCCATCCATGGTGGCTTAGGATTTAGCATCACTTTCCCAGTGTTTTCTGTCAGAAAAGAGCTGTTGGATTAGATGACCTAAACCTGAGAGATTGGATGACAGGATGACCCTTACATAACTATGCTTTTATAAATCATCAACTTTCTTTAACACATTGGGTTATGTAGTGATCTATGTTTTAATATTAATTTATTTTTATTCGATATAATTTTAAATGAATTTTGTTTTGATGTTTTCTCATTATTGTGCAAAACAGCCAAAATAGACAATTTGGGCAAAACTAGAAGAAAACTATACAGTCCCTTCTCTGTCAAAACATATTTCATTAATTAAAAAAAATAAGAGTCGCAAGTGTTCCTCCTTTATTGAATAGTAGTTATGGCAAACAGGACTCCCATCTCTTTGCACACACTGCTGCATTCAGTCCCAATGACAACCCTTAAAGGTGAATGCTCTGCATGCAGCCAGTTTAGAGATGTCAAGTCAAAGTGTAGAAAGGTTAGCTCTTTGCCCAAGGTCTCAGACAATATAGATGGTGGGATTAAACATTTAACCCAATTTTTCTGATCTCTGGAATCCATGGCCTTAATGACCATTATTAAAATAATATTTTATACTCAGGATAATCTTCTCTATTATCTGACTTACGAGGATGATTTATACTGGAAATGGAAAATTAAATTCAAGCCTAAACAATTAAATGAAAATTCTTAACCAGAATTTAAAGAGCATGAGTGATAACTATTAACCACCCATACAGCCATGCTCCTCTCTCTATTTACTGTGATTTGACTATTTTAACTACTTGACCCACCAGAATTAATATTCACTGGATGATTAAAACTATATTAAATAGCTGGTTATTATCATCATTAATGCCAACTTCTAATTATGAAAGTATTAACATGACAAATTTATACAGAAAAATTTTCCACAACTGTTCTGATATGTTATGCAGAGTAGATGTTAAAGTTGGCTACCTCACAATTTTTGTCACTCCCCTTCATCACTGTCACCTGGAATCCAGATATCGTCCATGCTGTGCCCTGGGTGAGAAACACCAGGTTCTTCTTTTCTGTATCAGACGTAAGGCTAAGAATTGGGTGAAGTCGTTGGTAGTTAGAGGCTCATTTAATCTCTCCATATCTGGTTGCCCCAAATATTATCATTAATATAAAGAGTGACTGTAAGCTATAGTATAAGATGCTAGTCAGATACAGTTTGTGTCTGGCATAATACAGACCCTTTGCTAATTGAGTGCCCTAGGGGGAATGTCCTGGAATCATCTTGTCCCCAGACTTTAATTAGCATGACTTTGTGTCATCAGGTCTGAATGTTTTAAAAATTATTCTCCAAAGAAAAATAGCCACTGGTACACTAGATCACTGTCTTTTTCTCAGGTGACCAAAGTCTACCTAAAATTTTTTTCTATCTCTGCCTTTCCTCCACCCAGTCCCTCTACTCATCATTGTGGCAAGGCCTGAAGAGGGACTGGGTGACTTACTTATGAATTTTTTGCAAAATTTGGAAAATATTCATTATTCAAAGCAATAAATGGGAGAAAACGGCTAATGAAAATTACAGGGGAAAAAAATACATTTCGGCCAAGTACTCCTAGCCCATCAACATTTAACCCATAATCTGTGATCTGGCTTCAAAATGTTTACATATGCATAAACATATGTAAATATATCTAATTGTAAGACAAATAGTTGTGAAATATATATGACTATGTTTATACACACAATTATACATTGTTTAACAATGGGGATATGGTCTAAGAAATGTATCATTAGGTGATTTTGTTGGTGTGGAAACATCATAGAGTGAACCTATACAAACCTAGGTGGTCTAGCCTACTACACACTTAGGCTATACAGTATAGCCTATTGCTCCTAGTCTACAGACCTGTACAGCATGTGGCTGTACTGAATATTGTAGGTCATTGCCACACAAATGGTAAGCATTTGTGTATCTAAATATATCTAAACATAGAAAAGGTACAGTAAAAATATAGTATAAAAGATAAAAAATGATACACCTATATAGGGCACTTACCATGAATAGAACTTGCAGGACTGGAAATTGCTCTGGGTGAGTCAGTGAGTGAGAATGAGTGAATGTGAAGGCCCAGGACATTTCTGAGTATGACTGTAGACTTCATAAATACTGTACATCTAGGCTACACTATTTATTTGTTTGTTTGTTTGTTTGTTTGTTTGTTTGTTTTCCCCAGGAAAGATCTTTTAATGTAGACATGCCTTCCACATCCTGCTTCTGATGCAGTATCACCTTTGGTTCCACTCAGGTGTTCACTCCTACAATACACACTCACACTCAATTTCCACCAGCAGGTTGGGAGCTGGCAGTGTCCCTTGCTGTCTTGAGCCAAGCTCCAGCTCCCTCCCCAGGCTGGCTTCCCTGCCCGGCTGCCCTCGTGGGCCAGAAGCCACTTCTTCACGGAAGGTCCCCCTGAGTGGTTACCCACAGCTCGGCTGCTGCTGACCACTCTATGGCATGGGATGAGAATGGGCACAGGATTGCTTCTCATGGCTCCTCCCACTGCCCGCCCTGCTTTGGGGTTTCCTGCCAGGGTTAATTGCTGGTAAGAAACCATTTCTCCGAATTTCACAACCTTCAGCAACTTCCAAAACACCTGTCTGGTGAACGATTCTTGCTGGAAAATGGGTTGGTGAAGAGCTGACAGAGGGAAATCTTTGATGTTCTCGGGTTCATGGAAATAGGCTGCGCACTGCATCAGAGGCTCAGTCATTCCCTCTGGACCACTGAGGACCTCGGGAATAGTTGGGGCTGCCACAGCACCAGTGCCAAACGCCTTCCTGCCGTGGATCCTTATCCAATGCAGACCTTACTCACAACCAGATATTTCTATCTTTCCCAAAGGGCTATCCAAGATCTTGTGTTTCATTTCGCAAGTCTTGTCCATTCTGCCAAGTACTAAGTAGCAGGCGGCGTGTAGTGCGAGGACCAGTGTGCGCCGTTTTTTTCTTCATTAATAACCTTAGCTTACTATAAAATTTTAAACTATTTATTTATTTATTTGAGTCAGAGTCTCACTCTGTTGTCCAGGCTGGAATACAGTGGCTCGATCACAACTCACCACAGCCTCAAATCCTGGGCTTAGGCAATCCTTCTGCCTCAACCTCCCAAGTAGCTGGAACTAACTACAGGTATGTGCCACCATGACTGGCTAATTTTGTAATTTTTTGTAGAGAAGAGGTCTCGCTTTGTTACCCAGGGGTCTCGAACTTAAACAATCCTCTTGCCTCAGCCTCCCAAAGTGCTAGAATTGCAGTCATGAGCCAGCATGCCCGGCTAATTTTTAAAACTTTTTGATTATTTGTAATAGCACTTTGCTTAAAACATAAGCACATTGTACAGCTGTATAAAATAAATTTACATTCTTTTTCTATAAGCTTTTTTCTGTTTTTAAATTTTTTTATTTACTTTAGTTTTTAGACTTTTTTTGTTTAAAAGGTAAGACACACACACATTAACCTAGACCTGCACAGGGTCAGGATCCCTGACTTCCACTTCTCCATCTGGTCCCACTGAAAGGTCTTCATGGGCAATAACACATGCAGCTGTCACCTCTTATGGTAACAATGACTTCTTCTGAAACACCTCCTGAAGGACCTGCGTGAAGGTGTTTTACAGTTTATTTATATATAGAAGTGCACTCTAAAATAACAATAGAAAGTATACTAAATACATAAACCAGTAACATGGTCATTTACTATTATTATCAAATATATACTGTATGCAATTGTGTGGGATATATATATATATATATATATATATATTTTTTTTTTTTTTTTTTTTTTTTTTTTTTTGAATTGGAGTCTCACTCCGTCGCCCAAACTGGAGTGCAGTGGCATGCTCCTGGCCACCGCAGCCTCGACCTGCTGGGCTCTGGCAATTCTTCCGCCTCAGCCTTCCAAGTAGCTGGAACTACAGGCGCGCCCTACCACACGTGGCTAATTTTTTTATTTATTGTAGAGATGAGGTCTTGCCAAGTTGCCCTGGTGGGTCTCGAACCTGCAGGCTTAGGCAATCCACTCACCTCAGCCTCTCAAAGCAGGGGATTACAGGCTGAGCCACCGAGCCCAGCTTGTATGGGCTATATTTTTATACAACTGTAGGTATAGTAGGTTTGACTACACCAGTATTCTCACAAACACATGAGTAATGCATTGTGGTATGACATGATGACGCCTACAATATCACTATGTCATAGAAAAATTTCAGCTGCATTATATAATCTTATGGGACCACCATTGTACATGCAGACCATCATTGACAAAATGTTGTTTTGTGGTACATGACATATATGAGGGGGGACCCACCCCCCAAAAAAAACCCAGAAATTATTTATTAAGAATTGTGTATTTATTCTTACATGTTTGAGCTTCAGTCACCTTCAAAGTACTCTCCATTTGATGCAATACACCTATCAAGATGCTTTTTCCACTGCTCAAAATAGTTTGTGAACTTGTCCATTTGGATGCCTTTTAGAGCTTCTGCTTTTTTTGGTTTCACCTCTTCCACATCGGCAAAACATTTCCTTTTGAGAAATTTTTTCATCAGGGAAACAAAAAAAAACAGTTGCTTGGGGTGAGATGGGGTGAATAGGGTGGGTGCGGCACAGGGTCATGCAGTTTTTTTTTTTAAAGACTGCTAAACACTCAGCGAAGAGTGGGCAGGTGTGTTCATGAAATGAGCAAATGCACTGAAAGAATCCCCTCCAAAAAATTCACTGAAGCCGAATGCAGCCTCTCACAACAATATTAACTGGTACACTGTCAATGGATCCCTAGAACACTTAACTGGCAGAGGGACTCTGTACTACAAGGGACCTGCCTTCCAAAAAATAATTCCAGTTTTGGAGGATATATATATATGTATATATATATATATATATATATATATATATATATATACTTTTTTTTATTAATTTTATTGACTTCTGTGATGTAGTTTTTTTGTTTTTTTTTAACCAATTTTTTTTTTTTTCATTAATCAGTATTTTTTATTATGGTTTTGTGGGGTACAGTTAAGGGTTAGGTGTACAATGACGTTTCATTCAGGCACCCTGTAGATAAGAAGCGTTTTCCCATCCCCCGACAGATATTTGCTACTGTTAATCCCATCCCCCTCCCCCCCATAGTTTCCCAGTACCATCCGTCATTTTCTCATAGTATTGCATTGGATGTTCAAGGTCCATTATATGAGTGAGAACATGTGATATTCGGATTTTTGTTTTTGTGAGAGGTCACTCAGTATTATAGACTCTAGTTCCATCCAGATTGCAGCGAAATTCATGATTTTGTTCTTTTTTATGGCTGCATATATGTGTGTATGTGTATGTGTAAGTATATATATATACTTTTTGATATATATACTTACACATACACATACACACATATATGCATACACACATATACACAGTTACGGCTATCTATAGCTATTAATAATTGAGTTGATGATACTAAGGTCCCAAGGTTACATCTCCATTTAAGCCAATTAATTCATTTTCTTGTGTATATAAAGTTTTACAGATTATACTACTCTTATTTTATTATCCAGTGCTAGTCAAGATTCAGGAAAATGTACATCTTCCTAAACTATTGGATGAGGGTGAATTGTTACAGCCCTTTTGAAAAGTAACCTGGATTCATTTGTTAAAACATACTTACCCTTAAAACTATTCTGCGCAAATGAAAGTACCACAATGTAGTACTTATGTTCTTACACATACTCCTTTATGATGTGTTTCCTCTTGTTTTGTGTGTCCTGACTTTCTTCTCTCCTCAACTAGAGTAGGGACTCCTGAGAGACTTTACCTCCTGGAGTTGCAGAGAAGGGGTCCAGGATTTGTGAAAGTTTGGCTAAATGTCAGAAAGTGGGATAGATTCTTACATACCCTTCCCCCATTTATTATTCTTTGCATGTGGTGTCCATAGCAGAGAGTAAATCCAGATCTTTGTAATTTACCAGTGTCTGTTTTCATGATTAACAATGAATCTGAACGGCTTCATACATAGTTCCACCTAGGAACTAAACAAACACAGGGACCAAAATGCCTTCAATTGATTGGATGGAATATTTGACTTTCTGAACGTGACTGGGCTTTTAAGAGAATTTGAAGCAGGCTTCATCTCCAGCAAATCATAGGTTCTATCTTTCGTGGTTGCTAGGTTAACTCTCAGGTAACTCTTATGAGGGGGACCTCATGTGACAGGTGCTGTACTCCAAGGATCTGAGATAGTATACGAAACCTGATTGCCTTTGCATTCAGTGATGCAGTCCAGGGAATACTCTCTTCTTGATGGGTAGATAAGAGAAGTATCACTTTGGCATCCATCTAATTTGCCAATAAGATATACTGGTGAGAGTTCAAGCCACGTTCTTGGTTTCATGAAAGCTGGTGAGACGTGATACTTAAGAGCTTATTGGGCATACGAAAGTCCAAAGATGCCAAATGTTCATAGGAAGAGAATGGAAAGAACACAGAGCACCAACACTACTGAAATGAGTGTTTTCCTATTTATTTATTTATTTTTTGCACTTCTTGTCCTACTTGCTTCCCATCAATGTGGTGATCACATTTTGTATCAGGGCATTTACAACTGGGATAAGGCAGTGTCATCCTGCAACGTTAGAAAATACTCCTTGCTATTTTGTTTCTGATTCAAGTGTCATCATGAATGAGAATGCCTATGCAGAGTTTAATCAGAAAGTGAATGAAGGTATCTTGTGTATAAACAGGCATGGAATGAAAGTATCTTGTGTATAAACAGGCAGGAAGTCAGGCAGCCAGTGGCTAGCAGTGGTGGGAACACTGCCACCTTTGATCCTGGGGAGAGGGAGCGGTGTGGACAGCACCAAGACAGTGCTGTGTCCACAAGGGAGGGCTGCCTCCAGGAGCTGTGCCCTCAGTGGAGAAATGCAACGAAGCTTCAACCCAGCCTGGCAAATGTAGGGGCATAAACACCTGAGCTCTTTTCTCTCTCACTTCTGACCTGTTGGTCAAATCCTACCAAAACTCAGAAGACAAGGGAGTTGGGGTGATGCACTCTGGAGCCCATGCAGGTCAGAAGAGGGCAAGGACCAAGTCTGCAGGGTCAAATGGTAATTAATTAACACAGACTTTGGTGGCCTCAACTCATCAAGAAATTAGGTACTCCTTTCCCAGGGCCCCTCCAGGCAGACTGTAGCTGCATGCCTGACTATGCAATGGGCTGTGAGGCAGAAATGTGTCTTTTTCTGGGCACAGACAGTTAAGACTATTATTCTTCCTGTCACATATGCCAACCTTGCAAAGCTGTAATTGACTCCTCTCTCTTCACAATCAATCCTTTGACAAATTACCTCAGCCTACATTTGAGATACCTTCAAAACGGAACCACCTCTTATCACCTTCCATTTCTCACCTTAACTATTGTAATACCTTTCTAGTTGACCCTAGATAACTTGCCCTTGGGAATACAGTCTGAGAAATGCATCATTGGGCCATTTCATTTTTGCACAAACATCATAGAGTGTACTTACATAAACCTGGATGATATAGCCTACACACCTAGCTTATATATGGTATAGCCTATTGCTCTTAGGCTACAAACTAGTACAGCAGGTTACTGTACCGAATCCTGTAGGCAGCTGTAACACAAGGTATCTGTGCATCTAAACACAAAGTACATTCAAAATACAGCATTATAATCTTATTGGATCACCATTGTCTATGTGGTCTGTAGTTGATTGAAACATCTTATATATGAATGTACATATAAAAGTTCGTTACTGTATTTTATGTGACTGGCAGTGCAGTAAGTTTGTTTACACCAGCCTCATCACAAACACTGGAGTAATGTGTTGCTCTACAATGTTACAACTATGACATCACTAGGTTACAGAAATTTTTCAGCTTCATTATAATCTTATGGAACCATCATCATATATGCTGACATTGTCTGAAACATTGTTATGTGGCGCATGACTATATGTATATTTTTTATTGCCCATGTTCCCATCTAAAATGTAAGCTCTATGAGAGCAGTGATCTTTTTCTCACTGTTCCATCCTCAATATTTAGAACAATGTTTGCTGTATTGTAGGCTCTCAAAAATATTTCTTGCATTAATGAGTGATCAACAGTATCTCCTCATAACCACCTAAACACACATGAAGTAATCTTGCTTGAGTTAATAGTTAGGGGAATTCAGCTCCCTATTTGGGGGAGCAAGAGACGGAGCCTGAAGGGTACACTGATGCTTGCTCATAGCTCAAAAATAAGCCATTTAATTATCACCACAAAGTCACCCTGTTCCACCATGATTCTCCCTAGTCAAAATTAGCATTCAATAAAGTGTGCTAAAAAACTATTAGAAGAAGCAAGGCCTAGATGAACCACTCTTGTTTTGTTGCAGTTTTAGTTTTCAAGATCTTTGTGTCTGTAGATTTACATCTCTTTGTCGCTTGATGTGCAGGTTGTAAAATTGGTGATTATGATATCAACATTTTGACTTGGCAAAAAAGTCTCCGCTAATTTCTTGAAATAAGATGACTACCATAACTATCTTTATATCTAGTTGTCTCTGAAGTCAGAGAAACATTTGAAAACTGGAGAAAATTTTCTTAGTTACCTCATTCTCCCTGCATGCCCACATTCAATGTCCCATTCCCATTTGTAGCATCTCTGCCTCTCTAGGCTCCGAAATGGTGGTTACTTTACATTTCCTTTCAGAAAAACTTAATTTTCCTACATCTCCTCCCCCACAGGACTCAAGTTTTCATCTCAAAACATTATTTATTCATTTATAAAATTTTCTGCTCATAATGTATTAATTAATGTTTATTATATGTTAATTTTCATCCCTTTCATATAAAAAGAGAATTCTTAAATAACATACTTTATGAATAAATATTTTTCAATGGAAACTCTTCAGCTAAAATACCATTTCCTCATTAATTATTCTTCTCTTCTTTCCAGTGTCATCTAAACAGTCTTTTCTGTGGACTCTGGATGGAATGTTAGCATATTGTGGCGTTACCACGTGGGCAGTGATAGCCCTATAATAGTTTCCATTAAATGACTCATCTCCCATTGTTTGAGATGGCTAAGAGTTAATTTTCATTCTTCAGTAAAGTGGTATATTGACACAACCTCAAGGGAATTTCCCAGGGCCCCTCTTTGAGTCAGATTTTGAAAACCAAAGCCATTCCTGCAGAAATTTCTGAGGAAATTATATCTAAAATTGTTGCCATGGTTAAAATTTGACATCAAATGTTTATGTTTTAGAAAAAACTGTAGAAAAAGTCAACAAAACTGAGAGTTGGTTTTTTGAAAAGATAAATGAAACTAACAAGCTTCAACTAAACTGACTAATAAAAGGGAGAAAAGACAAAAAAATCAGAAATGAAAAAGAAGACATTACAACTGATACCACAGAATATAAAAATAATCATAGGGGACTACTATGGGAAGAATTATACAGCAACACATTAGATAATCTAGAAAAAAAGAATGAATTCCTAGACACATACACTCTACCAAGACTGAATTACAAATAAATACAACATCTGAACAAAACAATAAAGAACAAGGATATGAATCACAATAATAAAATGTTAACCATAAAAGAAAAGCCTAGAACTAGGACTGAATGGTTTTACTGCAAAATTCTATCAAACATTTAAAGAACAAATACCAATTCTCAAACTTTTCCAAAACTGAAGAGGTATGACTACAGCTTCAAACTCATTTTATGAGATCACATTTTACATTGATACCAAAGTCAAACAAGGACACTACAAGAAAATAAAACTACAGGCCAATATCCTTGAGGAATATAGATGCAAAAATCCTCAACAAAGTCCTGGCACACCAAACTGAATAGCACATTAAAAGAATCATTCATCCATCATGATCAAATGCAATTTACCCCTGAAATGCAAGAATGATTCAAGATACACAAACCAATAAATATAATACACTATCTTAACAGATTGAAGGACAAAAACCATGCATCATTTCAATAGGTCAAGAAAAAGTATTTGACACAATACATCATTATTTAATAATAATAACTCTCTGCAAATTATGTATGAAAGAGATACACCTCAACACAATAAGAGTCATATGACAAACAGATAGCATCGTACTTAACAGTAAGCAGTTTCAATGGAAAGCTTTTAAGATCAGGAACAAGACAAAGATGCCCAGTCTATTCCACATAGTACTGGAAGTCCTAGCTAGAGCATTTAGGCAAGAGAAAGAAAAGGCATCTGATTTGGAAAGAAAGAAGTTAAATTGTTCCTGGTTGCAGATGATTTAGTCTTACATGTAGACAACTCTTAAAATTCCACCAAAAAAACTGTTAAAACTAATAAAGGAATTCAATAAAATTGCAGAATATAAAATCAACATTCAAAAATCAGTAGCATTTCTATACACTAACAATAAACTATCTGAAAAAGAAATCAATCACATTTACAATAGCTAAACAATAAATAAAATAAAAAACTTAGAAAAAAATTTAGCCAAAGAAGTGACAAATCAATACACTGAAAACTACAAGATGTTGGTGAAAGAAATTGAAGATACATATAAATGAAATAATATCCCATGTTCCTGGATCGAAGTAATTCACATAATTAAAGTGTCCATACTATCCAAAATGATCTACAGACTCAATGCAATCGTTATCAAAATTTCAGTGACCTTTTTCATAGAAATATAAAAAACAATCCTAAAATTTGTGTAGAATCACACACACACCAAAAAAAATCCCAAGTAGTTAAAGCAAACTTGAGCAAGAAGAATAAAGCCATAGGCATAATACTATCTGACTTAAAAATATACTACAAAGCTATAGTGATCAAAACAGCATAGTGGTGGCATTAAAAAAGGCATAGATTTTAATGGTGCAAAACAGAAGGTTCAGAAAAAAAATCCCACACTTCCAAGGGGGTGCCCAAAAAACCCCAGAATTCATTTATAAATAATTGTGTATTTATTCTTACATTTAAACTTCAATCACCTTCAAATTACTCTCCATTTGATGCATTATACCTATCAAGACATTTTTTTCACTGCTCAAAACACAGTTTTTAAACACATCAGTTTTGATGCCTTTTAGTGCTTCTACTATTTTTTTTTGGTTTCACCTCTTCAACATTGGCAAAACATTTGCCTTTGAGAACTTTTTTCATCTGGGAAACAAAAAACAGTCGCTTGGGGCAAGATTCAGTGAATAGGTAGGGTGGAGCATAGGGATCATGATGTGTTTTTGGTCAAAAACTGCTGAACACTCATCACAGTGTGGGCAGGTGCACTCATAAATCACCCATAGTGAAATGGGCAAACACATTGAAATAATCTCCAAAAAAATTTCATGGAAGCCCAACACAACATCTCACAACACTACACCAATGCCAATGGGTTCCTCGAGCACTTACCTATCAGGGGAATCCTCTGCTACAAAGGAACCCACTCCCAAAAAAAGAATTCCATTTTTGTGGGAGGGTCCATTTTATATAGTTCACTGATTTTCAACAGAAGTGTCACGAACATACAATGGGGAAAGATCATCTCTTCAATACATGATGTTGGGGCAACTGGGTGTACATTTGTAGAAGAATGAAATTAGGTCTTCTTCTCACACCACATACAGCAGTCAACTCAAAATAGATTAAAGTCTTAAATATTAGCCTTGAGACTATGAAACTACTAGATGAAACATAGGAGAAAAACTTCACTACATTGGTCTGGACAATGGTTTTTAAATATGAATCTGAAAGTATAGTAGGCAAAAGCAAAAATAGACAACTGGAATGTATCAAACTATGAAACTTCTGCACAGCGAACAAAACAATTATCAAGTGAAGAGACAACTGATGAAAGGGAAGAAAATATTTGCAAGCCACACCATCTGACAAGGGGTTAATGTCCAAAATACATAAGGGACTCAAATAATTCAATAACAAGAGAACAGATCATCTGATTTACAATGTGCAAACAGCCCGGTGCAGTGGCTCACACCTGTAATCCCAGCACTTTGGGAGGCAGAGGTGAGAGGATTGCATGAGCCCATGGGTTCGAGACCAGCCTAAGCAACATGGCGAGACCTCGTCTCTATAATAATTTAAAAAATTAGCTGGGTGTGGTGCTGCATGCCTGTGGTTCCAGCTACTTGGAAGGCCAAGGCAGAGGGATCACCTGAACCCAGCAGGTCTAGGCTGTGGTGATGGCCGTGAGCGTGCCACTGCACTCCAGCCTTGGTGACAGAATGAGACTCCAACTCTAAATAAATAAATAGTACAATACAAATGAGCAACAGGTGTATGAAAAATTGCTCAAAACCACTAATCAGAAAGATACAAATAAAAACTGCAATGAGATATTATCTCACACCTGTTAAATAGTTATCAAAATGATGAAATGTACACGTGCAGGAAAGGATGTGGAGAAAAGGGAAGTCTTCTATACTGTTGGTGGGAATGTATATTAGTACAGTCATTATAGAAAACAGTGTGGAGCTTCCTCAAAAAATGAAAAATAGTACTTTCATATGATCCAACAATCCCACTACTGGGTATATATCCAAAATAGAATCATTTTGTCAAAGTGATGTCTGCACTATCGTGTTTATTGCAGCACTACATAGTAGTCAAGATATGGGATCAACTTTAGTGCTTATTAAAGAATGAACGGATAAATATGTGGTGTATGTGTGGTGTGTTTGCATGTATCCTAGAATACTGTACAGTCTTAATAACAAAGAAAATCTTGTCACTTGCAACAACATGGATGAACCTAGAGTAGATTATGTTAAAGAAAATAAGCCAGACACAGAAATACCAATACCTTATAAGCTCAGTAAAATGTGATGTCTAAAAAAAGTTGAACTTGTAGACATAGCAAGTAGAATGAGTTTTATCAGGGGCTGAGCAGAGTCAAGGTTGGAAAGATGTTGGTCAAAGGATAGAAGTTTTTAGTTAGATAGGAGGAATAAGTTCAAGATATCTATTACACAACATGGTGATCATATTTTATCCATTGCTAAGAGAATAGTTTGGGTTTTTTTGCTGTTTTGTTTTTTTTGAGTTGGAGTCTCATTCTACTGCCCAGGCTGGAGTGCAATGGCAGTATCATAACTCACTGCAGCCTTGACCTCCTGGGCTCAGGTAATCCTTCCTCCTCAGCCTACCAAGTACCTGGGACTACAGACATGTGCCACCACGCCCAGTTAATTTTTCTGTAGAGTTGCAGTCTCACTATGTTACCCAGGATGGTCTCGAACCCCTGGATTCAAGCAATCCTCCCACCTTGGCCTCCCAAAGTGCTGGGATTACAGGCATGAGCCACTGCACCTGGCCTGCTAAAAGTAGATTTTAAGTGTTTTCACCACAAGAAAATGTTACATATATGAGGTAATATATATGTTAATTAGCCATTCCATAATGAATACATATTTCAAAACAAATGTGTACATGATAAAGATATATGTATTTTATTTCTCTATTTAAGAAGTTTAAAAGATTTTTAATTGTTCCAAAACTCAGCTTTTGCATCTGTGTAATGAACTCTCCAATTGTTAGCTTCTGAGACTTTAAAGGGGAAGATATTACATAAGAGAGCTCTTTTTGAGTGTTTCTCATCACTAACAAAGAGGTTTATTTTTCTGTCCTTTTACTCAGTCAGAAAAAACCATGTCTAATTAGTCTAATTACTCTATTTGTATAGAATATTCATTTTGGGGGCATATATCATTTTATAGAAACACCTGTAAGGCATCTTGCTCAAAATTATATTCTACATTATGCATATTTTAAACCAATTATTTTTAAATAAACACTAAGCTTTTTGTTTGTATTTTTTCTATTTCATTTACTTAATTGTGTGCTTGAAATTTTTAAATTATGGACTGTCCCAAGCACAAAGCAAAGTTTACTTTCGTTTTTAAAAATGATGTTAGTTTTTGCTAGTTACCTTAACCATCTTATAGCTACATTATAAAAAATCAGGAAACTTTATAACTAATGAATTATTTTGCAAAGCTTCTCCAGAAAAGTAACTTGGTCAATAAATAGATAAGTGACTCCTATCCTTTGGTATACTTGAGAATCACTGGAAGTTCTGCCAGTCAGATTCCTGAGTCCCACAGATTCTAATTCTGCAGATCTGAGGTGGGCATGGCACTAGTATTTTCAGTGAAGTCTACCAGTGATTCTAAGGCAATAATTGGAGAGCCACTGTTTGGAAACACTGATATAGACAGAAGATTTTGTACCTAATCCTCTAAATAATATTAAGAGGAATTAACAGTCCTCTTCAGTAGGATAAAACCACACTGGCAAATTTACTTAATTCTCAACAATCTATCACCATTTATTTAACCAGTGAGAGTTTCTGAGGCATCACCTGTGAGCTAGTCAAATGCTCTGACTTCTAAGAGTGCAGAAACTAACTGTTCCTTTTCTCATGCAGCCAACGTGAAATTTGTGAAGTATTAAAGTACTCATGACCATCAAGTAGAAATGATAAAGAGGATTGATGAGCATGGTCCCTGTCCCTCATCAGCATCGTCTAGGACACTTGGGCAAAAATTTCAGACTCAAGGAAGGAAATGAATTTAAAGTTTTTTTTCCCTGCAGATGAAGAAAAAAATGCAACTCAGTAATATTAGCTGCCTTTCCATGGTTTTGCTGGTGTATCTTTGTACCTACTGAAACTGGTAGTGGAATTTCTGCCCTCTAAGTGGAGGACTGACACCTCCCCATCAACTTTTTCAGTGCACTGAGAACTTCCTTATTCCTGAGACTGTAGGCAAGAGGATTTCGGAGAGGAGTAAGGACAGTTCCAAACAGAAAGAGACCCTGATTCAGTTTGGGAGTCTTGGCAGAGCCTGGTCTCATGTAGATAAACATACCTGGACCAAAACAGAGACCCACTACACAGAGGTGAGAGGAGCAGGTTGCCAGAGCCTTGTTCCTGCCTTCTGGAGAGTTCATTCGAAGTATGACCAAGAAAATGAGAATATAGGATGACATGATGAGTGACAAGGGCAACAACCGAACAAGGATGCTTGTCCCCACCACTGCCTTCTCATAGGCTGAGATGTCCTCGCAGACAATCCTAAGGACAGCCATGACTTCACAGAAGAAGTGGGGGATCTCTCTGGGGCTGCAGATGTGAAAACGTAAAGCGAAAGCAGTGAGGCCCAGGGATGTGAGTGCCCCTCCAGCCCAAGACATGGCAGCCATCAGCAAGCAAATGCGAGGCCTAATGACAACTGGGTATTGGAGGGGATTACAAATGGCTACATAGCGATCAAAGCACATGAGAGTTATGAGGATACACTCTGCAATGGCCACAGTGAGGGAGAAAAAAATCTGGGTCCCACAAGCCAGGAATGAGATGTTCTGCCATCCAGAGAAGAAGTTAGTGGCTATCTTGGGGACAATACTGGAAGTTAAAGTCAAGTCCATTAAAGAGAGCTGACTGAGCAGAAAGTACATTGGGGTGTGGAGCCTGGAATCCAACCAGATGAGAAGGATCAGAAGAGTACTGCCAGTGAAGGCAGCCATGTAGATCAGGAGAATGATGAAGATCATGGCTGTGATGTATCTAAATTCTGGGAAAAAACCCAGGAGTGTGAAATCAGTGGGTTCTGTCTCATTTACTCCTCCCATGGTTCCCTGTGATGACAACTGAAAGGGAAGAGATTTATAATAAATCCAAAAAAATCATAGAGGCGAAGCAGTTTGCTATTAGTTTGTTAAAGAACAATATTATAACAACAATGGCAAATATAAAATATTCATCCATGATCACTTGAATCAACTTAATATTTTTTCTGTATTCCTTGTCTATGTGCTAATGTACTCTAGAAACCAGAGTGTATATATTATAATATATTCCATTAGCTTTATTGTAGAATATATTTTCATATACCCCCGCAAATTTTTTATTAAAAATTTTTTTACAACTACAAAATATGCCTTTGGGTTAATAATTCACAATCTCCAGTTGCATATTATTCAGTTTTTCACTGTGTAGGAAAGTAATACTATTTTCATTTTTCACTTTTCAGTGACTTCTTTAGTAAATTATTTTAGAAAAAATTTATATTTATTTATAGGTCAAATATTATAGACTTTATTTGACCAGGGAAAAACATTGCCAATTTATTTTATAGGATGATTTTTCTAAATTTAATTGCTCCTGCTTTACTCAAATCGTCTGACTCTGGGCATCATTAATTTAAGGAAAAAATGATCATTAGTGTTGTGCACTGTGTTATACACACCTATGGTAATTCACTCTTTTAACCAAGTTGGCACAAATTTCTATCCAGGGAAAACACTCTTTCTAGTTACATGATCTACAGTAATTCAGATTAAGTGTCAACAAGGGGAAAAGTTTTCTTTCTACATGACTTTGTATGGTTCCCACTGTTGAAAAACTCATACTATTCTTAATATCTAGGTATAAGCACTGTACATGCAAATGACAGGCACAGGGAAAAACTTAGGGCTTCTTTCCTATAGGCTTGCTGACTTTTTCCTTTTTGGACTTTCCTACCTGTATATAACCCTCTTTGCTGGTATCTATATAATTCCTTAAACACCTCCCCAAGTTTTTGTTAAATTTATAGCAAGAGCAAACACACCTATCTCTTCCTGTGAGGCTCATATGACCTCAACATAAAACCTAACAAAAACAGTAGAAAAAGGATAATTATAAGCAAATTGTAGACATGAAAATAGTTTCCAAACTTCTAAAAAAAAGAGCAAATGTACTCTAACAGTATATTTTTTAAAACACCATAATTTTAAATGTAATGGAAGGCAAGATTAATCGTAGAATGTTTATGAAGTCAGTTCAACATGTGAAAATAGACACAAGAAAATCTTTACTCTATTAGTGATAACAATTGATAAAAGTTTATTAACAAACATGTTTTAAAAAGAATCCTAGAAAATTAATAGTAGAATACAAATCTTTCAATATCTCATTCTATTATTTTCTTGACAGTGTAGCGTTCATTTCTTTGTGAAATCATTGAAAGTGTAATTTTTAAATGATTAAGCTATTCTTAAGTGTGTGTTTATGTGTACATGTGTCAACATTAACAACAAGATCCAAGATCCTTTGCTCTCTATAGAAAAGTCTTAAAAAAAAAAATCTGTTATCCTCTCACCTGCACTCAGAATGAGGGAAAAGTGAGCTCAAATGTTAGGTCATTGACTACTTTTCCAGTTCTTATGTTGTTTGGTTTTAATTCACTGCTTCCAGCCAGTTATATGACTTAAATTTGTTCACAAAAAATAGTGATGAGTTTTGAATCCAGAATTGTGATTTAAAAAAAATAAGGTATGTTCTTCCTTTGCATAACCAATAAGAGCTGCAAACATTTTGTAAATGACTAGCAGACCATGGTACTGCCAGAAGTGGATGTCTGTCTATATGTATACACCAAACCTTTATTTGAGCAATCTAGGTTGATCATCTTCAAACCAAGAATCATATACTAATCAGGGTCTACTGATTAGAACCTGTCACAGAGTGTTGGATTAACTTGGTAAATTAGCCTTATTTTAGATGTAGGAATAAGTAAATTATTTTTTAAAACTATTTTAAAGACAAAATTGGCCAGTGTCCATCTCTTCTGCCTTAAAGTGAGTATCGGTGCAATCAGTGGGTTGGTTGTGCCTGACCTAGATTCATTAAATGGTGAGAAACTAAGATTTTAGAATGATCAGATTTGTTTTAATTGTTTAACTTCATAGAGAAGAAAACCAGGGCTCTGCAATTTAACTGCTGTTATACAGCCTCCCAATTATGCTTCCTTTCTAGTTCAAGCACTGCTTCCCAGAGATTTTTGGTATCCCAAGAGTGACTAAGTTCTGGCATTTTAAACTCTCATTCAAACTCCACTCAGCACAGCTTGGTTTGAAACCTAAATTTCATCATCGTTTGTAGTTATATGTGTTAACATCTGTCTCATCTTCTAAACTATGAAATTTATGATGAAAAAAACCACATTATCTGAGTTCTACCTTTTCTCTCCTGATCTAACATGTTGCCTAACAAATAGAACCTTCAGTGAAAATGAATTAAATACATGATAAGCTCAGTAGATTCTAGGCCTTCAGAATCTGATATAGCACCTGGACTAAACCAGGACCTTTAGCACAAAAATGTGTTTTTACCTAAAGGTATTACTTTATTATCCCTTTTGGTCCCTCTTTGGCTCCAAAGCCTTTTTCAGCATTTTTCCCAATTGGAATATATAGAAGGAGGGTCAGTATTATGTCCATTTTAGAAATGATTCCCAGAATGTGCACACAGTTTAACCTGATCACATTACTAAGTGACAGCTTTCTACTCCTGGTTAATTATCTGTTTGCCAATATTAGCCTCATAAATGCTATTGAGAAATAATGATATAATTAGTATTGTGAGTGGAATTTCACAAAACCAGAAAACTTGAATTTCTTCCCTATGAAGACACATACCTTGTAACTTGTATCCAGTCATTATTGTTTCTTAGAAAATGTAAAATATTCAACATTCCTTTTGCCCATTGATAGTGAATTATGCAGATTTTTAAAGCATAAACTTATTCGGTAGGAAAAGATGGTAACTTTATAGACAATGAAACCTGTGTCTCTTTGCTTGATGGGCTGGGAGCAGGACTGGGATCTCCCTAATTCCCAAATACTATGGGGTTCGGAGCAGAACATCTGGTCAGCCAGAACACCACAGTTTCATGACTCATCTTGCCAGCTTCTTATTAAGGGTGAAAGGCACCCAAGTACAGTGTCCTAGTGGAATCCTCTCCCTGGATTATAATTAAGGGTTTTTCAAACTAGCTACTAGCTACAAACCCGGAAACTTATTTTGGTTTGATTTTTTTCAGTCATTGCCACTATTATTTTCCCAAAGTCTTTTCTTAGAATTTTATTTGCCTTTTTTATTATTAATTTTATATAATCATGAAGCAAATTATTGATTTTTCCTTTCTAATATCTTTTATTTCTTTCTAATGTCTCATTTCTTTCCTGCCTTTCTCTTCCCAAGACCAACCCTGTGGACCTATTTCCTCTGTCCTCTGCCTAGGATTATCTCCTTTATCCTATCTTCTTAGCTAAATGTATTTCCTCAATATCAGATTTGATTCTTGCGTCCCTCTTTCTTTATTCTCACAGTGAACAACAACATGTTTTTCTTAGTTAATTATGATCTCTCTTCTCCCTTCTTCTCTCTCTCCCTCTCTTCTTCTCTTCCTCCCTCCCTCTCCCTTTCTCCCTCCTTCTGCCTCTTCCTCTCCCTCTCTCTCTCTTCCTCTCTGCTTATCATACCTACACTGCGCTGTTACTGATCTTTTACCATTCTCTTACTATTAGCAATGGGATTATAAGCTAAGGAAGCCTAGGGTTTTTCCACAAGCCTTCTTTTGTTCTTTATTCCTGGTAGATTGTTTTATTCTTAGTGGGCACTGACTTAACACTATTAATTGAATTTCATTAAAATCAACAAATGTATACTATGTGCTTGGAATTCAAAATGAAAAAAAAAAGCACACTAAAGTTTGGTATAATGGAGAAAACTAATTTATGAAATTAAAAGATCATGATATGGAACATGAGTACTGCAATACAAGTATGTAGACATTGCTATAGAATAAGTAGAAATTTTCCATGAAGATAAGGAATCAGGGAAATTTAAGTATGGGGAGCTCCATATGAGGTCAAAGCAGATGGATCAACATGGTTTTTATGAAAAAAGTTGGTCATTCATAATTCTTGCTGAAAGCTTTAGGATGAATGGGAAATGACATTGGAACATAGAGGAAGAGCCAAAGTATACACCCAGCCTAAGGGAGGGAAGTATGTTCTGGACCCTACTTCAATACATATCTAGGTATAATACATATCCAAGGGAAAAACTCCTATAATTCACAATCATTGTGAAATAAAGAGACGGTTTTAGAATAAGCAATATATTTTATTTATTGGAGCTAAACTCAGTAAAGGCCATAAAGAATTAAAAGTCATGAGACTCCAACTCAAAACAAACAAACAAAAAAAAGAATTAAAAGTCATGTGAAGACAGCTTGTATTTGGAGAGGCTTTATTTATTTCCTTGCTTTTTCCCTTATAGTATTTCCTTATTTATTTCCTTGCTTTTTCCCTTATAGTATTTCCTTATTTATTTCCTTGCTTTTTCCCTTATAGTATTTGGTTGGCGATGATAATGGTCTCATTTGGATTTTAATCATATGGAAGTTCTATTTTTAATTTTTTGAGAATCCTCCATACTGATGACTATAATAACGATACTCATTTGCATTCCCACAGTGTATAAGATTTCTCCACATTCTTGCCAGCATTTGTTATTTTTTGGCATTTTAGTAGTAGTCATTGTAACTGGGGTGAGATGATATCTCATTGTGGTTTTAGTTTGCATTCCCTAATTGATTAGCAATGCTGAACATTTTTTCATATACCTATTGGTCATTTGTATATCTTCTTTGGATAGACAAAATTATATTCAGGTCTTGTGTCCATTTTTAATAAAGTTATTTGTTTTCTTGCTATTGAGTCATTTGAATTCCTTATATATTCTTGTTATTAACCCCTTGTCAGACAGATACATAGTTTGCAAATAATTTTTCTCATTCTTTAGATTATCTCTTTGTTCTGTTGATTGTTTCCTTTGCTGTGCAGAATATTTTTAGTTTGATACAATCCTATCTATTTTTGCTTTTCTCTTCTAAGCTTTTGAGATCTTATCTAAAAATTCCTTGCCCAGACCCATGTTATGAAGAGTTTTCCTTTTGTCTTATTTTAGTAGTTTTATAGTTTTAGATCTCACATTTAAATGTTTAATCCATTTTGAGTTGATTTTCACATACGGTGAAAGATAGGAGTCTAGTTTCATTCTTCTGCATATGGAGATCTAGTTTTCCCAACACCATTTAGTGAAGAGACTTATTTCTCCAATGTGTGTTTTTGGTGCCTTTGTCAAACAATGGATGTGTTGACTATAAATGCATGGATTTATTTGGGGGTTATCTATTCTGTTTCATTGGTCTATGTTTTTGTTTTTATCCAATACCATGCTGCTTTAGTTTCTACGGCTTCATTATATATATATATTTATCTGATTTATTTATTTATTTTTGAGTTGGAGTCTCACTCTGTCCACTCAGGCTGGAGTGCAGTGGCATGCTCATGGCCACTCCAGCATCGACCTGCTGGGCTCACGTGATCCTTCCGCCTCAGCCTTCCAAGTAGCCAGAACTACAGGCATGCGCTACCACACCCGGTTAATTTTTTGATTTATTGTAGAGATGAGGTCTCACCAAGTTGCCCAGGCTGGTCTAGAACCTGTGGGCTCAAGCAATCCTGTCACCTTGGTCTCCCAAGGTGCTGGGATTACAGGTTTGAGTCACCGCGCCTGGCCTTCATAGAATATTTTAAAGTCAGTGTAATTCCTCTAGCTTTGTTCTTTTTGCTCAACAGTTCTTTGGCTATTTAGGGTATTTTGTGGTTGCATAGTATGTTAAGGATTTTTTTCTATTTCTGTAGTGTCTTTGGTGTTTTGATAGGGATTGCATTGAATCTATAGATTTTTTGGTAGCATGTACATTTTAACAATATTATATCTTCCAGTGCATGAACACTGAATATCTTTTCATTTATTTGTGTCCTCTCCTATTTCATTTATCAGTGTTTTATCATTTTCAGTGTAAAGATCTTTCACCTCCTTTGTTAAATTTATTTCTAGTTTTTGTAGCTATTGTAGTTTGTGTTCCTTATTTCATCTTCAAATAGTTCACTATTAGTGTATAGAAACACCACTGATTTTTATTTGTAGATTTTTTTATTCTGTAACTTTATTGGGTTTGTTTATTTGTTTTACTAGTTTTTTGTGATATCTTTAGAATTTTCTATATGTAAGATCATGTCATATGCAATTAGGGAAGACTTGACTTCCTACTTTTCTACTTTAATGCCCTTTATTTTTTTCTCTGGTCTAATTGTTCGGCTAGGACTTGCAGTACTATGTTGAAAATATGTGGTGAAAATGGGCAACCTTGGTTCATTCCAGATCTCAGAGTAAAAGCTTTCAACTCTTCCTTCTCTCTTCAACATCATGTTAACTGCGTGTTTGTCAAATATGCCATTTATTAAGTTAAGGTACATACTCTCAATACCTTATTTGTTGAGAGTTTTTATCATAAAGGAATATTGAATTTTATCCCATGCTTTTTCTGCATCTTATTGAAATAATCAGGTTATTTTTGTTCTTGATACTGTTAATGTGATATATCATGTATATTGATTTGCAGATGTTGAACCATTCTTGTAAATCCTACTTGATCACAGTGAATGATCTTTTTAATGTGGTTTTAAATTAGATTTGGTAATATTTGTTGAGGAGTTTTGCATCTGTTTGCATGTGCATCAGGACTATTTGTTTGTAGTTTTCTTTTGTTATTGTATCCTTATTTGGTTTTGGTATGAGAGTAATGTTGCCCACCAAAAATGAGTTGGAAGAATTCCTACCACTTCAATATTTGGAATAGTTTGGTATTTGTTCTTCTTTAAATGTTTGGTAGAATTCAGCAGTGAAGCAATCAGGTCCTGAGATTCTTTTCTTATGTGAGTTTTTTTTAATTTTTATTTTTTTTAACTAACTCGGTATTGTTACTTATGATTGTTCTGTTTAGGTTTTCTATTTCTTTATGATTCAGTCTTGATACATTGTTTGTGTGCATGAGTTTATTTATTTCTATTAGGTTTTCTAATTTGTTGACATACAGATATTCATAACAGTCTCATGATTCTTTGTATTTCTGAGCTATTAGTTACAGTGTTTCCTTTTTCATCTCTCATTTTGTTTATTTGCGTTCTCTCTGCCTCTCTCCCTCCCTTCTTCCTTCTCCCTCCCCCTCCCTATCTCCTCTCTCTCTCTCTCTCTCTCTTTGGTTCAGTTGGTCTAGACAAAGATGTATTAATTTTTAAAATCATTTTCCAAAACAAATTCTTCATGTCATTTATTTTGTATTTTTTAGTCTCTATTTGCTTATTTCTGTTCTAATCTTTATTATTTATTTCCTTGTACTAATTTTGGGATTAGTTTGCTCTTGGTTTTTATTGTTGTTGTTGTTCCTTGAGCTATATTTAAGTTGTTTATTTGAGGAGAACTCTGGGAAGATGGTGGCAGAGTTGGTCCAATCCCTGTGTGAGTGAGTGAGTGTACCAACAATTTTGTGTACATATCTGTGAGTAAGTGGGCATGTGAGCCGCTGACTGAGTGGAGACTCAAGAGCAAGCGGTCAGGGCTCTCCTGGTGAAGTGACGGGGTGCTGCAGCTGCTCTAATTGGACCCTAGCACTTTCTGGGGTATAGAAGCCGAGTGCCATTTTTTAAAATCAGCAAAGCCCTTCCCAGGAAGAAGCTGCTGGGAGTGACTGCCAGCTCCAGACACTACCTCACCATGGCAGCACTTGGTTGGACACTGGCAGCAAGGGCTGCAAAGGGAATGCAGCAAGGAAACCAGAGGCAGAGAGTCACTGGAGAAGGTGAAACAGGCACCCTGCCACCATCTTGAAAACTGGGCAGGGGAAGTGCTCCAGCTTGCTCACCATGGAGTAACAGACCCAATTTCTGTAACTGGTGGTTAAGTACACTGGGATCTCTCATGACCCAGAGGGAATATCCCAAAAGCATAAACTTTAGAAGGACAGGACGAGTGCTGAGTCTCAGGCACCTCACCCCCGACATGGATTCAGCCATGGGACAAAGGATGAGACCCCAAAAGAACGAGGAAGACCCCTCTTTAAGAGATCAGTGGTGAGTCCTGGACGAATCCAATCCCCTCCTCCCCAGAAATCCTCTGAATGTCAGACCCTCAGGCCCACACAGCTAAGGCATGACTGAGAGGGATGAACCCAGGCAGAGCCTGGACATTGGCTGCCATAGAAGGACTCTACTTCAGGATAAGCCTGGCTGGGGTGATCCCCACCAGTACCTGAGGAGGAGACAATCCCACACCTGCCCACTGGAGGGGATCCACCTGACCATATGAGAGTGGGAGGGGAAGACTGAGCCCCACCTACCCCCACTACCCCTCCACCCCCTCTTCCTTCCCTGGGCCACTTGCTGGGGAGATTATGAATGAGGCTGCAGCTCTGCAGGAGATGGCAGAGAGGCTTACCTGTGAGCAGCTGAGAGAAACAATACAGAACCTGCCAAAAGAGGATTCTTAGTGCCTAGAAAATTTTAATTTAATTTATTTATTTTTCTTTTTTCTTTATGCATGAATGTGTATGTGAGAGTTCGATTTGCATTCCTCCATGCTTTTTTTCTTTCTTCTTTCACTTTTTGCTTTCAGTTTATGTGTGTATGTGAATGATTGAGTGTTCATCTTTCAGTATTTTTGTTCTCTTTTTTTAGCTTAAAGTGTGTGTGAATGTACATGTGCCGTTTCAATTTGCATTCCCCCACGACTTTTTTTCTCTTTTCTTCTTTTCTTTTCCTTTAATTCTGTGTTGGGTGTGTGTGTGTATGTGTGTGTGTTCAGTTTTCCTGGGTTTTTTTTTTTTTTTCTGTTTTGGTGTGTGTGTGTGTTTTACTGTTTGTTTTGTTTTGTTTTGTTTGCTTTGATTTCTGATTTTTTTCTGTGGGTTTTTGGGGTGTTTTGGTTTGGGTTTTTTTTTTTTTGGTCCATCTTTTGGTCCATTTCATTCTACTTTTCTCTGTTCTACTCATTGCTGTTAATTTATCTTAGACTTAAAGAGTACACACACGTACCTACCATATCATCATATAGAGTGGTGGTGGGGAGTGGGTCTCAGGAAACACATACCTCACTCAGTGAACATTGTGATTGGCAAGTAGTTTCTAAATCCTAGCTTCCAATCCTCCACCTTATTGGACTCTCAAAACTACAAGAGACAACATACTTTCCCACCCCAGCCCTGTTTCAAAATAGAACAAATTTAGAGGGCTGAGCAAACATTAAAAGTGAAAACCCCTCCCACTGCCACTGAATAATGGAACCAAAGAGAATAGAAAGAGATCTGTCACAAATGAGGAAACATCAACAGAAAAACATAGGTAATTCCCAGTGTACCAAAGAGACAACACCTGAAAAATCAGACCCCAGAGCCCAAACAATGGAAATCACCAACAACTGGTCCCAGAGTACAACAAGGTTTAGAGAATGGATGGAAAGAGTGAATAAGACTCAAGAAAGACAAGATGCAACACTGAAAGAATTAATAACAGAGATTTTGGCCATAAAAAACTTCATCCAGGAAATAAATAACTAAGTGATAAGCATGGAAAGCAGAATTAATCAAGAATAAGAAAGAATCTCAGAACTTGAAGACCAAAACATGGAATTAACCTGTTCTGTTAAAAACACAGAAAGATAACTCAGAAAGAACAAAGTCTCCAAGAGATGTGTAATTATATCAAGATACTGAACCTATACTTGATTGGTATCCAAGAAGATGAAAGGGAAATGGAGAACACCTTGGAGCAAGTATTCCAGGAGGTTATCCAAGAAAATTTTCCCCATCTCACCAGAGATGAGACCATCCAAACAAAACAGATACAGAGAACCCTCGCAAGACATCAAATGAGAAGACCAAACTCTCCAAGCTAGAAGGAACTGGAGTCCAATTTTCAAAGTCCTCAAAGATAAACAATTCAATCAAGAATTTCCTACTCAGTCAAGCTCAGCTTCATCAGCAATAGAGAATTAAAATTCTTCTCAGACATCCAATCCCTAAGAGATTATGTGACTTTCAGTCCAGCTCTACAGGAGATGCTTTAAAAAAGGCATTAGGCACAGAAGAAAGGGGCAGGGGGGAAAGGGAGAATGACAGCACACTTCCCAAGAGAACAGAGGAACACAGAATCAACAGAATACATCGTGACTGCAAAGTTGAAATAACACACATACATCAACTCAAAAGTTAAAAGAAAACAAAGAAAAAAGACTATATAAGAACTTGATGACAGGAAAAAACACTCACAATTCAATAATCAGCCTGAATGTGAATGGGCTAAATGTACCATTGAAAAGACAGAATGGCAAACTGATTTTTTTTTAAATGACCCAATATTTTGCAGCTTGCAGGAAACACATCTCACCACAGACTCAAAGTAAGAGGATGGAAAATGAAATTCCAGATGAACAGGTCACAAAAGAAGGCAGGAGTCACAATCAACATCAGACAAAACAACTTTTAAGTGACCAAAAATTTAAAAAGATACAAAAGGGCACTACATAATGATAAAATGTTTAATCCATCAACAAAAATATATCCATTCTAAACATATAGGCACCCAACACAGGAGCACCACCCTTTATAAAGCAACTGCTAAGTAAATTTAAAAAAAGATACTGACTCTAGCATTATCATAACTGGGGACTTAAATACCCTGCTAACAACCCTAGATGATCATGGAGGCAAAAAAATCAACAGAGAGATCCAGAACCTCAACTTGATGCTTGACCAAATGGACTTAATTGATATCTACAGAACACTCCACCCAACAAACACAGAATATACATTCTACTCATCACCACATGGAATGTACTCCAAGATCAGTCATATCCTTGACCATAAATCAAGCATAAATAAATTTCATAAGATCAACATACTGCCATGTATATTCTCACACCACAGTGAGCTAAAAGTAAGCATCAACACCAACAAAATTCACCCCAATCCCACGAAGACATGAACACTAAACATTATGATAAGGAACAATTCCTGGGTCAACACAGAAATCAAAATTGAAATTAACAGATTCCTAGAATCAAAAGAAAATAAAGAAACATCCTACCAAAACCAATGGGATGCCATGAAGTCAATTCTAGGAGGTTAATTTATAGCTGCATGTACACACATCAGGAAAATTAAAAGATTATAAATTAACATCTTAACAAATCACCTAAGGGAGCTGGAAAGGCAAGACCATCAACATCTTAACTTCAGCAGAAGAACTTGAACCCACATCAACGAAGTAAAAGCCCAAATATGGGACATAGAAAACAAAAATATCATAGAAAAAAATCAACAAAACAAAAAGCTGGTTCTGTTAAAACAAAAGCAAGATTGATGGACCCCCTAGTCAGAATGACCAAGAAAAAGAGAGAAAAGTCCCAAATAAACAATGAGAAATGCAAAAGATCAAATCACAACTGACCCTGAAGAAATACAGATGAAATTACTGTGTGCACCTATATGGAAACAAATTTGAAAACCTAAATGCAATGGAGGACTTTCCAACATCACACAACCCCCTAAGGTTGAAACAAGAAGACATCGAGACACTGAGTAGACCAATAACAACCCAGGAAATTGACTCCATCTTAAGAACACTACCTACCAAAAAAAACCCTAGACCAGATGGCTTTCCAGTGAATTCTACAAAACATACAAGGAGGAGCTGACACCAATTCTATTAAAAGTATTCCAGGTAATTGAGAAAGATGAAATTATCCCCAAATCATTTTACGAAGCTAATGTCACACTGATACCCAAACCAGATAAAGATCCAACAACAAAAGAGAACTACAGGCCAATATCCCTGATGGACATAGATGCAAACATTCTCAACAAGATTCCAGTAAATCAGATGCAACAACACTTCTCAAAAATCATCCACAATAACCAAGTAGGCTTCATCATGGGATGCCGGGCTAGTTCAACATCCACAAAACCATAAATGTAATTAAATACATCAACAGATGTAAAAACAAGAACCACATGGTTAGACACAGAAAAAGCTTTCAGTAAAATCCACCATCCCTTATTGATAGAAACCCTTGAACATCTAGGTATAGAAGGAACATACATCAAAATAGTAAGCACCATCTACAATAAACCCACAGCCAACATATTGCTAAACAGACAGAAACTGAAAGCATTTCCTCTGAAAACTGGAATAAGACAAGACTGCCCACTCTCACCTCTCCTGTTCAACATTTTGTTGGGAACCCTAGCTAGAGCAATCAGACAAGAGAAGAAAATCAGGGATATCAAAATAGGAAAAAAGGAGATTAAGTTATCTTTCTTTGCTGATGATATGATCTTATATCTTGAAAATCCAAGATAACCTGTCAAAAAACTCCTTGCACTGATAAAGGACTATGGCAAAGATTTAGGAAAAAAATAAATGTGCAAAAGACAGTTGCAATCTTATACACCAATAGCAAACAAGCAGAAAACCAAATAAAAAGCATAATTCCAGCCGGGCTCAGGGGCTCAGCCTGTAATCCCACGCTTTGGGAGGCTGAGGTGAGTGGATTGCCTAAGTCCGCGTGTTTGAGACCCGCCTGGGCAACTTGGCAAGACCTCATCTCTACAATAAACCAAAAAATTAGCCGGGTGTGGTAGCGCATGCCTGTAGTTCCGGCTACTCAGAAGGCTGAGGCGGGAGGATTGACGGAGCCCAGCAGGTCGAGGCTGTGGTGGCTGGTAGCGGCCACTGCACTCCAGTCTGGGCGACAG
>NW_007251395.1:80877-91472 GCF_000164805.1 Carlito syrichta | reverse complement strand
AAAAAAAAAAAAAAAAAAAAGCACAATTCTATTCTCAATAGCCACAAAAAAGTGAAATACCTCAGCATATTCTTAACCAGAGAAGCAAAAGACCTTTACAACGAAAACTACAAAATGCTGCTCAAAGAAATCAAAGAACACACAAACAAATGGAAAAAATATTCCTTACGCAGACATAAAGAAGGACAAAATGATGAACTTCACAGCAACTTGGATGGATTTAGAGTCTGTAGTACTCAGTGATCTATCACAGAAACAAAGAACTGAGTACACGTTTCACTCATAAGTGGACTCTGAGCAATTATCATAATACTATAAGAAAGGGATTGACAGTAGTGGAAAACTGCCAGGGGAGAGAGCAGGGAGGCACACTTCATTAATAAGGGTACCTGATCTCAAACCAGGTGACATGGGGACCAAACTGAGGACCAAACGTTACCTGTATGATGACCATTTGTATACCTAATCCTGAATTGTACCCCACATCTTTAAAATAAAAATTTAAAGAAGAAAAATATTCCATGTTTATGGATTAGAAGAATCAATCTTGTTAAGATGTCCACCCTACCAAAGGCAATCTACAGATTCAACACAATACCCATTAAATTACCAATATCATTCTTCTCAGACCTGTAAACAACAATACGGAAATTTATATGGAAACAAAAATGACCACAAATAGCCAAAACAATCCTCAGCAAAAGAAACAAAATGGGAGGTATCACACTTCTGGACTTTAAACTTTATTAAATGACTACAATAATCAAAGTAACCTAGTGTTGGTACAAGAGCAGGCATATAGACCAGTGAAACAGGAAAGAGATTCCAGAAGCAAAACCTTAATTTCTCAACCAACTCATCTTTGACAAAGCCTCCACCAACAATCACTGTGTAGAGGAGAACCGATTCAGTAAATGGTGCTGGGAAAACTGGCAGAAGAATGAAACAGGACCCCTACCAATCACTATACACAAAATCAACTCTAAATGGATCAAAGACCTAAATGTAAAACCTCAAACTATAAGAATCTTAGGAAACGCAAGTGACACCCTTCCTTATGGGAATCGGAATAGGCAGCCAATTCCTGATCAAACCCTCAGATATCCATGTCATAAGAGATAAGATAGACAAGTGGGACCTCATTATACTAATAAGCGTCTGCAAAGCAAAAAAAACCATCAAAACAGTGAGGAGACAGCCCACAGACTGGGTAAAAAATATTTGCCAACTGTATATCTGACAAAGGCCTAACTTCCAGGATCTACAAGGATCTTCATCATGCCAAAAGGACAAAAATGCACAATCCCATTTAAAAATGAGCAAAAGACATGAAGGCAACTAGCAGACACATGGAAAAGTGCTCAGTCTCACTCATCATCAGAGAAATGCAAATCAAAACCACCCTGAGATACCACCTACCCCCAGCAAGAATGGCCTTCATTAATAAAAGAAACAACAACAGATGCTGGCAAGGATGCAGAGAAAAGGAGCACCTCTACACCTGCTGGTGAGAATACAAACTAGTTCAACCTCTATGAAAAATAATGTAGAGATTTCTAAAAGAGCTAGAAATTGAACTTCCATATGATCCAGCAATCCCCCTGCTAGGAATATATCAAGAGGAACTTAAATCGTTCTACAAAAAAGATACCTGTGCACGCATGTTTATTGTAGCACTATTCACAATAGCAAAAACATGGAACCAACCGTGCTGCCCATTGTAACTGGACTGGATAAAAAGAATGTGGTACATATACATGATGGAATATCACACAGCCATAAAGAAGGACAAACATATGGACTTCATGGCAACTTGGATGGATTTAGATTCTATCATACTCAGTGATCTATCACAGAAACAAAGAACTGAGTACCACTGTTCTCACTCATAAGTGGAACCTGTGCTTTTACCATAATACTATAACAAAAGGGATTGACAGTAGAGGGATACTGCTTAGGGGAGGGGGCGGGGGAGCACACAACATCAATAAGGATACCTGATCTCAAATCCTGAACTGTACCCCACATCTTTAAATTAAAAAAATAAGTTGTTTATTTGAGATCTTTCAACTGTTTTCATGGTGGCATTTATTGCTACAAACTTCCCTTCTGGAACTGCTCTTGCTATATCCCATAGGTTTTGGTATATTGTGTTTCCACTTTTATTCGACTAAAAAAATTCATTAATTTTGTTTTTGATTTCTTTATTGACACATTGGTTTTTCAAGAGCATGTTTATAATGTTCGTGTATTTGTATAGGTTCCAAAGTTTCTCCTGTTATTGGTTCCTAGTTTTATTCCATTGTAATCAGAAAATATCTGATACAATTTTGATCTTTAAGAATTGACCAAGACTTGTAACATGGCATATGATGATTTATCTTTGAGAATGTTCCATGTGAAGTTGAGAAGACTGTGTATTCTGCTGCTTTTAATAAAATGTTCTGTAAGTTTGCAGTTTGGCTCTGATGTTTTATTGTTGTTTTCTGTCTGGATGATTTTCCTGTTGCCAAGAGTGAGGTGTTGAAATCCTTTACTGTTGTTATATTGCTGTCTAGCACTACTTTTAGGTCTGCTAATGTTTGCCTTATATATTTAGGTGCTCCAATGTTAGATACATACATATTTATAGTTGTTATATCCTCTAGCTGTATTGACTCTTTTATCATTATTGTGGCTTCTTTGTGTTTTTTCACAGTTTTTGGCTCATATGAATATAGTTTTGCCTTCTTTTTTTTTTTTTTTTTTTGGTTTCTGTTTGCATGGAATACCTTTTTCCATCCCTTTACTTTCAGTCTATGCTTGTCCTTATACGTGAAATGAGTCTCCTACAGGCAGCATATAATTGGGTCTGGCTTTTTATTTGTTTTTGTTTTTTAATTCATTCAACTCATCTATGTCTTTTGGTTGTATAATTGAGTCTATTATCTTGTGAGGTAATTACTGATAGGTAAAAACCACAGTCATTACTTGTTTTCTAGTTTTGTAGCTCCTTGCTTTCTTTCTTTGTGTTTTTCTTTGTGGTTAAGTCATTTTCTCTAATACAATGTTTTGATTCCTTGGTTTTAATTTTTAGTATATCTATTAAAAGTTTACCTTTGTGGTTATCATGAGGCTTGCCAAAAAAATCTTATAGTTATAAGAAGTATTTTAGTGAGGTTGAACATTTCTTCATGTGTCTGTTGGCTGCTCGGATGTCTTCCTTTGAGAAGTATCTGTTTATATCTTTTGCCCACTTTATAATGGGGTTGTTTGTTTTTTTCTTTTCAGCATGTTTGAGTTCCTTGTAGATCCAAGATGTTAATCCTTTGTCGGACCTAGAGTTGGCAAATACTTTTTCCTAGTCTGTGGGCTGTCTCCCTGCTCTCTTGATGATTTCTTTGGCTTTGCAGAAGCTTTCCAGTTTAATGAGGTCCCACTTGTCTGTCTTATCTCTTATGACCTGTGGGTTTTGGGTGTTGCTCAGGAATTGGATGCCAGTTCCAATTTCCATAAACCTGCACACGTATGTTTATCACAGCATTGTTCATAATAGCAAGAACCTGGAATCAACCATGCTATCCATCAAAAGAGGACTGGATTTTTTTAAATGTGGTACATATACACGATGGAATACTATGCAGCCATAAAAAAGAACAAAATCATGAATTTCGCAGCAAGCTGGATGGAACTAGAGTCAATAATACTGAGTGACCTCCCACAGAAACAAAGATCTGAGTATCACATATTCTCACTCATATAGCGGACTTGAGCATCTATTGTAATACTATAAGAAAAGGATTGACAGTGGTGGGAAACTATGGGGGGGAGGGGAAGGGAGGTGGGATTAACAGTAGTTGATATCTGTGTGGGGACGGGGAGACACCCCTTATCAACAAGGGTGCCTGAACGAAACATATTTATATATCTAACTCTTAACTGTACCCCAAAATATCAAAATAAAAAATATTGATTAATAAAAATTTTTAAAAGAGAGTATTTTAAAATCATAACAACTAAAGATGATCACAGAACCCAAAACTATACTCTGCATTTTGACTTCATTCACTTCCTTTGCATCTTAAATTTTTGATGTCAGAATTTATCTCTTTATATGCCTATTCATTGATAATTGCTTTAATTTTTAATAGCTTTATCTTTTAATCATACGGTACACACACAGCTTACACACCATGAGTACAATATGAGTATTATGAATGTATCAGTTTATTTATTTTTATTAGTGAGGTTCATACTTTCAGCTGTTTGTGTATGACACATTATTTTTTTCTTTTCAGTTTGAAAAACTCTCTTTAACATTTCTTGTAAGACAAATCTGATGGTGATGAATTTCCTCTCCTTCTGTTTTTCTGAGAAAGTCTTTATCTGTTCTCACATCTGAAGATTAATTTTGTTGAGTACAGTTTTTGGACTGACACTTATTTTCCTTTACTTTGAAAGTATCCTCTCACTTCCTTGATACCTTTTCTGTAAGGTTTCTGCTGAGAAGAATGCTACCCAGTACAATGGAATTCCCTTATAAGTTACGTGCTTTTTTTCTCTTGCTGCTTTTGGGATTCTCTCTTTATCTTTGACATTTGAGAGTTTAATTTGTCTAGTCTTCAAAGTAGTCTTACTTGAGCCAAATCTGACTGGTGATCTTTGACCTTCTTATACCTGAATATTTATATTTATTATATTTATCTCTAGGTTTGTAAAACTTTCTGCTATTTTTAAAAATGTTTTGTCATTCTTCACTCCTTCTTGAATGACAGTTACTCATAAATTGCTTTTGATGCTGCTCCACAGAATGTGTAAACTTTCTTTGTATCATTTGATTTTCTCTTTTTTATTTCTTTTCTGTGTATTTTTAAATATATGCTTTCAAGCTCATTCATTTTTTTTCTGCTTAGTCAGTTCTGCCATTGAAGTTCTCTTTTGCACTTTTCAATTTGTTCATTGTATTTTTCAGCTGATTACATTTTTTTGCTGTTATTTCAATCTTTAAAAATTTCTATGATACATTTTTGAATTGTTTATCATTGTTTTTTAAGGTTTGCTTAATTTCATTAAAACAGTTATTTTGAATTCTTTATTGGAGAGCTCACACAACTCTCTTTAGGGTTCATCACGAACACCTTAACTTGTACATTTGGTGAGGTCATTCCTGATTGCTCTTGATCCTTATGGATTTACATTGATGGATACACATTGAAAAATTAATTGTATAAACCAGCCGTCACTCTTTTATTTATTTATTTATTTTGGTTGTGCCAGTCTTTTTATAATACGTCTGTCTGGAGATTCTATGCAGATGATTTTGTTCCCTTGGTCTGAAACTACTGCTTCCTTTTCAACACTAGATGGCACCCTAATCCCAGAATAGTTGTTAGTCTCACGGGTTCTCTCAGATTGATATAGTGACCCACCTGGATGGTCTGAAGGAGACTTAAATCAGGTACCCAAGATATGGGGGAACTCCAGCTAGGGACGCAATCTGTGGACTGAACTTCCTGAAACATGGTGTTCCTGAATAGTGTCTCTGATATGGAGTCTCCTGTGGTCATAATGAGAGCAGTCAGCAAGATCCACAAGCTGGCCTCCACTAGCTCCAACCCTGCTCTGGGCCTCTAGCTGGCTTCAGGTGTTTTAGTCCCACAAGCATTCGCAATGCTTCTTATGGGCGGAGGCAGGAGCAAGTTTACTGTAAGGGAAGCCAGGATGGTGAGGAAGATGGACACCTTTCCACAACTCATTTTTTCCAGTGCAGAAATTGGGAGTCCAGGAGAATTTTCCATGTGTGATATCTTGGCAGTTTGAGAGACAGGTACCGTGTTGAAAAGAATTATTTTCCTAACTGTTGACTCTTGGTTTTTTTCAGCTGTGCAGCCTCAGGAATTATCACAGCCTCATTGTTGAGTTCTGGGATATTCCATGTGGTAACATTGCCACTGGATAGTTGTTAATTGGTTTTCTGTGGAGGCGAGTGAAGATAGATGGCTACTACTCCACCATTTTGCTGGTATCACTCTAATTTAACTCTTATAAAAACTTTTGTTCTGACATTTAAGTCCACTTGCAGTTATGAGAAATAGAGTGGTCCCATATATACTTTACACACTTCCCTAGTCCCAACCAGAAAATTAATACTGACACAATCCAGTGACTGAGCCATATTCACCCGTGTTATAGGTACTCATTTGTGTGTGCTCATGTATTTAGAGCTATGCAATTGTTTTTACCTGTGTAAATTTGTGTGACCACCAGCATAGCCAAGATACGGAACAGCTTCATCGCAAGGATCCTTTGTGCTACTCTTTTATAGCCACAGCCAACCTTCTTTCTCCTCCCCTCCTAAACTCTTGGCCACCACTAATCTATTCTCCACATCTATAATTTCACTGTTTCAAAACTATAGATAATGTACTATTCCATGTAACTGAAATAATAATAATAACAAATGGAACAATACATTATGTAACATTTGAGATTGACTTTTTTTTCATTCGATGTAATTACCTCAAGGCATAGTCATGTTTTTGGATACATCAAGCGTTCTTTTACTGCTAAGTAGTACTCCATGTTGTGAATGTACCACCGTTTGTATAATGCTTCACCTACTGAAGAATATTTAGGTTATTTCCAGTGGAGTCATTATGACTAAAGCTGCTGTGAATATTTGAATATAGTTTTTTTGTGGACTGTAAGTTTTAATTCTCGGGATAAATGCCCATAGAGTGTAATTGCTGGGTCATATGGTAATTTAAATTTATAAGAAATGGCTAATCCAATTTCCAGAGTAACTACTACTTTTTCATTCCCAACAGCAATGTATTACAGATTTGTTTTGTTCACATCTCTGCCAGAATTTGATGTTGTCACTATTATTTTTTTTAATCATTCTAATTGGTGTGTAGTTATATCTCATTGTGTTTTTTATTCAAATTTCCTAATGGCTAAGGATATTGAACATCTTTTCATGTTCTTATATGCCATACATATATTCTTTCTCAGTAAATGCCTGTTCCTGTCTTTTGTCCATAAGTTATTATGATTGAATTTTGCAAGTCCTTTATATATTCAAGAAATAGTGTTTTGTTGGATATGTAGTTCATACTTGTCTTTTTGTTCTCTTACCAGGATCTTTGTAAATTGTAGCAAGATCTCTTAGTATAAGACTTTGTACCCATGGATGAACCTCTTCGATGTCCTCTCCCCCATTCTCCACCCAGTCTTTAATAATCACTGTTTTATTCACAACTCCTGTGAGATCAAGGTCTTTGGATTTCATACATAAGTAAGATCATGTAATATTTCTTTTTTCTGTGTCTGGCTTATTTCACTTAACACAATGACATCCAGGTTTTTCCATGTTGTTGCAAGTGACAGAATTTCATTCTTTTTTTATGGCCAAATGGTCTTCCATTGTACATATCATATTTTTTATCCATTCATCTATTGATGGATATTTAGGTTGATTCCATATCAAGCTATTATGAATAGTTCTGCAATAAATATGGGAATGCCAGTATCTCTTTGACATACTGATTTTATTTTTATTGGATACATACTCAGTTGTGTGACTGCTGAATCATAGGGTAGTTTTATTTTTAATTTTTAAATTTTTTGAAGAACCTCTATACTGTTTTCCATAATAGTGTTAATTTACATTCTCACCAACTGTGTTGTGAGTATTCGCTTTTTTTTTTTTTTTGAGTTGGAGTCTCACTCTGTCACCCAGACTGTAGTGCAGTGGCCGCTCCCGGCCACCGCAGCCTGGACCTGCTGGGCTCCGGCCATCCTTCCGCCTCAGCCTTCTGAGTAGCCAGAAGTATTCACTGTTTGCCACATCGTTGGCAACACTTGTTATTATGTGTCTTTTTGATAATAACCATTCTAACTGGAGTGAGGTGATATGTCTTTGTGGTTTTAATTTCCATTTCACTATTGCTTAGTGATGTTGAGTATTTTTTATGTACCTGCTGGCTATTTGTATGTTTTCTCTGAAAAATGTCTATTCAGGTCTTTTAACCGTTTTTCAAATAAAATAACCATTGGATTATCTTGGGGTTTTGCTATTTAGTTTTGTTTTAATATAATCTAGATATTAATCTTTTACCAAATGTAAATTTTTAATATATTTTCTCTCATTTTTTAGATTGTCTCTTTTTTCTGTTGATTGTTTTCTTTGCTATGCAGAAGCTTTTTAGCTTGATGCAATCCAATTTGCCAATGTTTTATTTTTTTACTTGTGATTTTTAGTATCTCTCTAAAAAGTTCTTGCCCAGACCAATGTCATGAAGCATTTCCCTCCTGTTTTCGTCTAATAGTTTCATGATTATGGATCCTACATTTAAGTCTTTAATCCATTTTGAGATGAATTTTTGTGTATGATGTAAGATAGGAATCTAGTTTTGTTCTTCTGCATGTGGATAACTATTTTCCCCCACACCTCATATTGCAGAGGTGGTTTTTTCTCAATGTGTGTTTATGACAGCTTTCTTGAAAATCAGTTGGCTGTAAATGTATGGATTTGTTTCAGGGTTCTGTATTCTGTTCCATTGGTCTATGTGTCTGCTTTTATGCCTGTATCATGCTGTTTTGGTTACATAGCTTTGTTATTTATTTTCAAGTCAGGTAGTGTGATGTCTCCAACTTTGTTCTTTTTTGCTTAAGATTGCTTTTGCTATTCAGGTTTGTTTTGTGATTGATACAATTGTCAGAATTTTTTTCTATTTCTGTGAATGTCTTTGGTATTTTGATGGACATTGCATTAAATGTGTAGTCACTTTGAGAAGTATGCATATTTTAACATTATTACTTCTTCTAATTTATGAACATGAAGTATCTTTCCATTTATTTGTGTTCTATTCAATTTCTTTCTTTATGGTTTATAGTTTTCAGTGTAGAGATTTTTCATCTTCTTGGTTAAATTTTTTGGTATTGTAATAACACCAAAACAGGAGAAACAAGCTTGAAAAACAGACACAGGCCAGATTTGAATGGTGAACTGACGGTGATCTGAATTGTGCTTCACAGCAGGCCAGGGGCAACTAACCCTAACTGCAAACTAATTTACCAGCTTGAAAAGACAGCTAGAAATCAGAGCTGAAAGGACATTGGATTTAAACTAAAAGTCTCAGAGTGTGCTCAATTGGTTCTATTAGTTTAATGACTTAATTCTATTCCTACTGTTTTTTTCTTTTTTTTTTTCTTTTCCTCTTCCTTTTCTTCTCTTTTCTTCTCTCTGTAAACCATATCTTTGTATAGAAGAACAGCATACCAATAAGGTGGTTGATTGGTTAGCTTGTATGTTAGCATTATTGTATGTTTTATTTTTATTTTTTTATATGGGAGTTGGTTAGTCTGTAGCCGTGGTCTATTGTTTTTATCTGTTTCAGTTTAGGTCTCTCTCTCCATTTTTTGGTACACTCATCTGTTTTCCCCCTTACTCCTCTCTCTCCACCCTCCTCTTCCCCCCACTGTCTGCTCCATTCTCTTCCCTCTGCTAACCATATTTTATGTCAGGGAGTAAACCTACAGCCTCACTGCATGGACAGATTCCAAGGCAGTGGGAAGTGGGTTTCAGATTACCCATACACCTGTCGGCAAATACCAGGACCTGCAGATAGAATTTGAATAGCAGCTCCCACCTTAAGTAAATCTCAAAACTGCAAAAAGGACCACCCCCAACCTACAGTGCAACTCCAGAATTGAACAAAGTAAGAGGGCATACATAAAGAATAGGAGATTGAACAAACAGAAGTAAAAGCAATCCCTCTACCTCTGAATAACATAATTAAAGAAGACGGTGACGTGGAGGGAAGGAAAAAGTAGGGAGGGGGGAAAAAACCACACAAATGAAGAAAAACCAAAAGAAGAATGTAGGTCTCACACAGACCTCCCCAGGAGATCAGACACTGAGAAAAGAGATTCCGAAACACAAACAATGAAGAGCCCCCAGAATGACTGGTCACATGCAACAAACCCAGACTTCAAGACATTAATAGAGAGAATTTTAAAAATTGAGGAGAGACAAGAGGAAAATAGGAAGGAGCTGATATCAGAAATAACAGCAGTAAAGAATACTGTGATGGAAATAAATAACAAACTAATAAGCATGGAAAGCAGAATTAGCCAAGCAGAAGAAAGAATCTCAGAGCTCAAAGACCAAAACACATAACTAACCCAAACTGTCAAAAAAACACACAAACAGGAAGAACAACAACTCTGTAAGAACATTATGATAGGAATCAACTCTTACATTTCAATAGTTAGTTTGAAAGTGAACAGACTAAATGCACCACTGAAAAGACATAGAATAGCAAAATGGATAAAATATCACCAGGCAACAATCTATTACCTTCAAGAGACTCGCCTCACTAGAAAGGACACATACAGACTAAAAGTAAGAGGATGGGAAACAAATTTTCAGGCAAATGAAACACAAAAGAAAGGCAGAGTCGCAATCTTAATCTTAGACAAAATACCCTTTAAGCTATCAAAAATTTAAAAAGATACAGAAGGCCACTACATAATGATAAAAGGTTCAATCCATCAACAAGAAATATCCATCCTAAACGTATATGCACCAAACATAGGAGCACCAACTTTCA
>NW_007251395.1:79796-80748 GCF_000164805.1 Carlito syrichta | reverse complement strand
TATTCTAAGATCGACCACATACTTGGCCATAAATCAAGCATAAGCAAATTTAAAAGGACTGAAATTTTACCATGCACTTTCTCGGAACACAGTGGAATAAAAATAATCATTAGCACCAACAAGGTCCCCCCAAAACCCACAAAGACATTGACACTAAACACAATGATGCTAAACAACTCCTGGGTTGTTGATGAAGTCAAAACAGAGATTAAAAGATACCTGGAAACAAATGAAAATGAAGAAACATCTTACCAAAATCTCTGGGATGCCATGAAAGCTATAGTAAGAGGGGAATTTATATCCCTACAAACACACATGAAGAAAATGGAAGGACCACAAATTAACAGCCTAAGTAGCCACCTAAAAAAGCTGGTAAAGCAAGACCACAAAAACCCTAATTTCAGCAGAAGAATCCAGATCACCAAAATAAAAGCCCAAATCCAGGACATAGAAGACAAAAAGATAATACAAAAAATCAATGAAACAAAAAACTTGTTCTTCAAAAGGATAAATAAGATCGATGGTCTCCTAGCTAGGTTGACCAAGAAAAAGAAAGAAAAAACTGAAATAAACACAATCAGAAACACAAATGATGAAGTCACATCTGATCTTGAAGAAATATAAAAAATCATTAGAGACTACTATGTACACTTGTATGGAAACAAATTTGAAAACCTTAAGGAAATGGAGGACTTTCTGTCATGACACAACTTGCCTAGGTTGAAACAAGAAAAAATTGAGACCCTAAATAGACCAATAACAATCAAGGATATTGACTACGTAATAAGAAAACTATCTACAAAAAAAAGCCCTGGACCAGATGACTTTCCAGCAGAATTCTACAAGACATTTAAGGAGGAGCTTACACCAATCTTACTGAAGGTATTCCAGATGATTGAGAAAGATGGAACTCTCCCCAAATCATTTTATAAAGCTAACATCACATTGATAC
>NW_007251395.1:42182-79713 GCF_000164805.1 Carlito syrichta | reverse complement strand
AGAAAGAGAACCACAGGCCAATATCTTTGATGAACATAGATGCTAAAATTCTCAACAAGATCCTAGCAAACCAGACTCGACAACACATCTCAAAAGTCATCCATCATGACCAAGTAGGCTTCATCCCTGGGATGCAAGGCTGGTTCAACAGTCGTAAAACCATAAATGCAATTAAATACATCAACAGATGTCAAAACAAAAACCACATGATTATATTATTAGATGCAGAAAAAGCTTTTGATAAAATCCAGGACCCTTCTTGATAAAAACCCTCAAATACCTAGGCATACGGGGAACATATGTCAAAATAGTAAAAGCCATCTATAAGAAACCTACAGCCAGCATACTCCTAAATGTACAAAAACTGGAACCATTTCCCCTGAAAACTGAAACAAGACAAGGACTCCCACTCTCACCCTTGCTGTTCAATATAGTATTGGAAGTCCTGGCTAGAGCAATCAGAGAAGAGAAGGCAATCAGGGGTATTCAAATAGGAAAAGAGGAAGTCAAGCTATCTCTCTTTGCAGATGACATGATCATGTACTTTGAAAACCCAAGGGAATCTGTCAAAAACCTCCTTTCACTGATAAAGGCCTTTGGCAAAGTCTCGGGATATAAAATAAATGTGCAAAAGACAATCGCATTTCTTTACACCAATAATAAACAAACAGAAACCCAAATAAAAAGCACGATTCCATTCACAATAGCCACAAAAAAATGAAATACCTTGGCATCTTCCCAACCAGAAATGTGAAAGACCTTTACAATGAAAACTACAAAACACTGCTCAAAGAAATCAAAGGTAACACAAACAAGTGGAAAAATATTCCATGCTCATGGATTGGAAGAATCAACATTGTGAAGATATCCATCTTACCTAAGGCAATCTACAGATTTAATGCAATACCTATCAAATTACCAGCAACATTCTTCTCAGACCTAGAAAAAACAACACAGGAATTCATATGGAAACACAAACGACCAAGAATAGCCAGAACAATCCTCAGCAAAAAAAGCAAAGCAGGTGGTATCACATTACCAGACTTCAAACTTTACTATAAACTACAATCATCAAAATAGCTTGGTATTGGTACAGGAATAGGCATATAGACCAATGGAATAGAATTGAGATTCCAGAAGCAAAATCTCAATTTCTCAACCAACTCATCTTTGACAAAGCTCCACCACCTACCACTGGGGAGAGGAGAACCTATTCAGTAAATGGTGCTGGGAAAACTGGCTGACCACATGCAGAAGATTGAAACAGGACCCCTATCTATCCCCATGCACAAAGTTTAACTCCAAATGGATCAGAGACCTAGATGAGAAACCTCAAACCATAAAAACCTTAGAAAATAAAGGACATACCCTCATGGAAATTGGAACTGGCATCCAATTCCTGAACTAAACCTGAAACCTACAGGCCATAAGAGATAAGATAGACAAGTGGGACCTCATTAAACTGACAAGCTTCTGCAAAGCCAAAGAAACCATCAAGAGAGCAAGGAGACAGCCTACAGACTGGGAAAAAGTATTTGCCAACTCCAGGTCTGACAAAGGCTTAACATCTTGGATCTACAAGGAACTCAAATGTGCCAAAAAGAAAAAAACAAACAACCCCATTATAAAATGGGCAAAAGATATGAACAGACACTTCTCAAAGGAAGTCATTTGAGCAGCCAATAGACACATGAAAAAATGTTCAACTTCACTAATCATCAGGGAGATGCAAATCAAAACCACACTGAGATACCACCTAACTCCAGTCAGAATGGCAATTATCAATAACTCAAAAAATAACAGTTGCTGGAGAGGGTGTGGCAAAAAGGGAACACTTCTACACTGTTGGTGGGAGTGCAAACTAGTGCAACCTCTGTGGAAAACAGTATTGCGATTCCTAAAAGCTCTAAATATTGACCTCCCATATGACTCTGCAATCCCCCTTTTGGAATATACCCTGAAGAATTCAAATCACTCTATTAAAAAGATACCTGCACATGTATGTTTATCGCAGCATTATTCACAATAGCAAGAACCTGGCTTGGGTATCAATGTGATGTTAGCTTTGTAAAATGATTTGGGGAGAATTCCACCCTTCTGAATTGCCTGGAATACTTCCAATAGGATTGGTATCAGTTCCTCCTTGTATGTTTTGTAGAATTCTACTGGAGTGTCATCTGGTCCAGGGATTTTTTTTTTTTTTTGTAGGTAGTTTTTGTATGACAGAGTCAAGTTCCTGGGTTGTTATTGGTCTAGTTAGTGTCTTAATATCTTCTTGTTTCAACCTGAGGAGGTTATGTGATGTCAGAAAGTCCTCCATTTCATTTAGGTTATCAAGTTTGTTTCCATCTAGGTTTTTTTTTTTTTGGTGGAAATTCTTTATCCTTTCTTCTCTGTTTTCCTTTGTGGATTGGTGGTTTTCTGTGGTGCTAAACTTTTATTTCTTTTTTTTTTCACTTGTGTATCTATAATAATTTTTCTTTGTGGCTAACATGGGACTGATATCAAGAATCTTATAGTTATAGTAGACTATTTTAAACTGAAAACAACTTAACTTTTGTCATATATGCATAATCTAGGTGTTTATTCTTCTCCCAGTTGACATATTTGTTGCTTCACTTACATATTTAAATATTGTGCATTTCTTTTTTCTTTTTCTTTCTTTCTTTCTTTTTTTTTTTTTGAGTAAGAGTCTCACTCTGTTGCCCAGGCTGGAGTGCAGTGGCTTGCTCACAGCCACCCCAGCATCAATCTGCTGGGCTCAGGCGATCCTGCCGCCTCAGTCTTCCAAGTAGCCAGAACTACAGGCATGCACTACCATGCCTGGCTAATTTTTATGTATTGTAGAGGTGAGATCTCTTCAAGTTGCCTGGGCTGGTCTCAAACCTGAGGGCTCAGGCAATCCACTTGCCTCGGCCTCCCAAAGTGCTGGGATTACAGGCTGAGCAACCAAGCTATAGTTATTTTTGACAATTTTGACTTTTAATATTCATCCTACAGACTTAAAAGATATATTACAACTTTAGAGTATTCTGAGTTTGATTATTACTTATCTCTACCAGTCATTTCTATACTTTCATATGTTATTATGATAGTCCTTTTCTTCCAGTGTAAAGTCCTCTAAGCATTTCTGGTAATGCCAGTCCAGGTGCAGTAAATTCTCTCAGCTTTTTTTATTGTCTGAGAAGGGCTTTATTTCTCCTACATCACAGTGTTTTTGACTGGCAGGGTTTTTTTTCTTTCAACACTTTAAATATACCATTTTCTCTCCTGGTCAGTAAAGTTTTTTTATTATAATGTGCTATGGAGAGGACCTTTTTCAGTAGAATTTATTTGGGGAATTTTGAGCTTCCTGAATCTGAATGTCCATATTTCTCCCAAGACTTGGGCCATTGTCAGCTATTATTTTGTTAAATATATTTTCTGTGCTATTCTCAAACACCTCTCCCTCTGACAATCTTATAATATGAATATTTTCATTTAGTGGTTTGCCATAAGTCCTGTAGACTTTCTTCATTCTTTTAAGTTTTTATTTATTTGTTTTTCCTCTAACTATGTATTTCAAAAGCTCGGTATTCAAGGTCATAAACTCTTTTATCAGCTTAATCTAGTTTGTTGTTGAAACTCTCATTAGTACTTTTTATGTTCTTCATTAAATTCTTCACTTCTAAGATTTCTGTTTGGTACTTTTTAAATAGTATCTATTTCTGTTAACTTCTCATTCACATTATAAATTATCTTTCTGACTTCACTGAATTGTTTGTCCATAGTCTCTGTATGTCACTAAATCACCTTAAAATGTTATTTTTAATTAATTTCCAGGCATTTTGTAAATTTTCTTTTTTGGTGTCTATTATTTGAGAATTATTGTGTTCTTTTGGAGGTGTCGTGTTTATTTTCTTTTTTATATTTCTTGTATTTTACATTAGTAGAACAGTTCAGAGTTTTTTTCTATAGATGAGCCCAAGGGTGTTTCTTGGGTATAGTGTGTTAGTTTTTGTTCTGGATGGATGCCATAATGTTGCTCCCAGCTCTAAGTCAATCCAAGTGGGCATCCTTGTTTTATTCTAGATCATATAGGGAACTCTTTCAGCTTTTCTTCATTCAGTATAATGCTAGTTAGCTGTGGATTTTTAAAAATATATGGCCTTTATTGTGTTGAAGTATCCTTTTATACATAATTTACTGAGTTGTTATCATAAAAGAATGTTGAATTTTATCAAATATTTTCTGCATCTATTGAAATCATCATAAGATTTTTGTTCTTCTTTCTGTTGATGTGATATATCACATTTACTGCTTTGTGTTATCTTTTAATTTTTATTCTAAAAATATATGTGATTTACATATCACTATTAAAGTATCTAAGTATCTGAATTTGATTGTATACCTACTTTTACCGGTGAATCTTATATTTTCAGATGTTTTGATGTTATCAGTTAGCAATATTTATTTCAGTTTGAAAGAATTCCCTTTAGTATTTCTGTAAGTTACATCTGGTGGTGACGAACTCCTACGGTTTTGCTTGTCTGGGAAAGTCTTTATTTCTCCTACATTTATGAAGGACAGCTTTTCCAGGAACACTGTTCTCATTTGGCAGTTTTTCCTCAGTATTTTAAATGTATCTTTCCATTCTATTCTTGTCCTTAATGTTTCTGCTGAAAAGTCTGCTTCTTGGTGTATTGTAACTTGCTTGTGTTTTATTTGCATGTTTTTTCTTGCTGCTTTTGGGATTCTCTCTCACTCTCACTCTTGCTCTCACTCTCTTCTCTTTTTAAATGTTTTCTAGTTTGATTATTATGCTTCTAGGATTGAATCTTATTGGTGACCTTTGATCTTTCTGTACCTGTATATTTATACATTTTTCCAGGTTTTGAGAGTTATCTTCTATTGTTTATTTAAATAAGCTTTCTACCCCATTTCCATTTTCTATTCTTTCTTAAACTAATTGACTCAAACATTTGTTCTTTTGATACTGTCTCATAAGTCCTGTTAGTTTTATTTCTTTTCATTCTTTATTTTTCTCCTCAGTATTTATGTTTTCAAATAACCTGTTTTGTACTCATATATTAGTTTTCTCTGTTTTGACTAATTCTGCTTTTCATGCTCTCCATTGCATTTTAAAATTTCATTTATTTTATTCTTCAGCTCCAGGAATTCTGTTTGATTTTTTTCCATTATTTCAATCTCTGTTAAATTTATCATTCTGGTCATTTATTATTTTTCTCATTTCATTGATTTGTTTCTCTTTGTTTTCCTTAAGTTTGCTGAGCTTCCTTAAAAATTATTTTGAATTCTTTGGAAATGTAAATATCTCTATCACCCTGGAGTTAGTCATTTGCTCTTTTTGCACTCATTTTGTCTGTTTGGTGACATCCTGTTTCCCTGATTATTCTAGATCATTTGGCCATGTGATGATGTCTGTTCATGGAATAAGTATTTACTCTATACTTTGTAGTCTGACTTTATCTTAAAATGCCATTCAACAATAAGCCTGTCTAGGAATTCTGTGCAGGTCACTGGTCTGGTCCCTAAGCCTGTTATAACTACAGCCTTTGCAGCACTAAGGAACATTCTAAGCCTAGAACTGCCATGGTCAGTGCAGTGTTGAGCTGGAATCCCATGGTTGTTGAGGTGTGCAATGAAGGTGCGAAGGCTGAGGCGAGAGGATTACCTGAGTCCAGGGGTTCGAGACCACCTGGGCAAATTGGCAAGACCTCATCTTTATGATAAGTAAAATATATTTTTAAAAAAGCTGAGCATGGTGGTGCATGCCTGTAGTTCCAGCTACTTGTAAGGCTGAGGTGGAAGGATCACCTGAGTCCAACAGATCCAGGCTGTGGTGGCTGTGAGTGTGCCACTGTGCTCTAGCCTGGGTGACAGAGAGAGACGCTGACTCAAAAAAAGGATAGTCCATGACTGCTAATGCTAAGATACAGCACTAGGGTGCACCCAAAGCTGAAGCCTGCAGCTGATGAGACCTGCCTGTCACTTGGGGTATTCAGAGCCCAAGACCACTGTAGTTGCCTGACTGTGATGTGGGCTAGAACTCAACTCCATCTTGTAGCAGCTATGAGTTCTTGTCTGGCACTTGGGTGGATCTAGAGGCTTAGTCTCCAGAATGCAGCCAGAATTCAGAGGCTTTAGGGGTCTTCCTGGTGCTAGGTTTTACTGCAGTTGGTCCAGTGTTGGTACAGTTTTGGGGATCAAGGCAAACTGCTACGCTCAATTCTGTCTAAGGTTGCAGGAGGGATGACAGGGATAATGTAAAACTGTCATTTCTACCCTCTTCAATGTGTTTTTTTCTTATTATGCAATAGCCAGGTATTGTGATCTCTTAATTGGTTTCCTTAGCTCTTGCAAAGGTGTTTTTGCATGTGAATAGTTGTTCAAACGATGTTTTTGTGAGGGAATAATAATTCTCACTGGGGAATTCTATTCTGTTCTCCTGCTCCACCTTCTCCTCTTCCACTTTTAAAAACTCTTGTGATTACATTACTTTCACCTAGATAACCCGGGTTAATATTTCAATTTTTAAGTCAACTGATTAGCAACCTTAATTCCATCTACAATTTTGATTACCCTTTGCCATGTAGCCCAATATGTTCACAGGTTCTGCAGACTAGGACATGAACATGTTTAGAGGGTCAATATTCTGTCTACCACACAATTATTAACTAATTCTCACTTCTCCTGATACAATACCAATAATAACTTGTCCCTACTTCTTTAACCCTCCTCAGAATATTTTAGCAAAAACCCAAATCTTGCAATAGATACTTTATTTCTATCTTTTTGTAGGATGGTAATCTCTGGCTTCTCTAGAATGTTCTCCCTTGCTGCTTTGAATCAATAAATTTGATTTTGTCACTTTTTTTTGACACTATCTGTACAATATGCTTCAATCATAATCATGGATAGCCCAAGATTTCTTTTAAAAAAAGAATTTTAAGGAAGTACCTGGCAGAAAATAAACATTTCATTTATATAGTGCATGTGAAAATAATAAATGCTACAAAATTTCACTTCTAACTGTTTCTACTTCAGTTACTAACTTTTAGGAGGAGCAGAGTATCTTCTTGCTCCTCGGGAGCTCTTATCAACTTTAAGGGCTCCAAGTTACCATTTTTTCCTGCATTTCCAAGTATTCAGAAGTAAATCCGACATCTAACCCCACCTATACCAGAACCTACTTTTCCAGTCTTGGTGTGGCACTGTCCATTTGAGCTGAATCTCACAACTACTTCTGTCCCATTGCTTTTGGTACCCTGAATTTTGTAATTCAATCCCTTTTCCCATATGTCCTTCACTCACTTCATGCTCCCCTCTGAATATGAAGGACTTTCTATCAAGTTTGACCAAATTTTCTTTTATGAAATATTTACATACCAAAAAAAAGTGCATTATTCCACTCAAAGGTTAGGTTTCAAGAGCTGAGTTGATTTCAACAAGTACTATATAATATAATGATTTATGAACAGTTCTCCTTGTAAAAATAGCATTATGCAGAAACTCTTCAAAACTTGTCATACTCTTCCCTTGTGGTTTTGCTTTCTGAAGTTTCAGTTACCATGATCAACTGTGGTCTGAAATTAGGTGAGTATAATACAAGTTATTTTTAGAGAGAGAGTAGCCACATATAGTATAGTGTAATAATAGTTCTATTTTATTATTAGTTGTTATTGTTCAGCTCTTTCTAATTTATAAGTTAAACTTTATCATAGGTTTGTATGTATAGGAAAAAATTATAGTATATATAGAGTTCAGTACTACCTGTGGTTTCAGGTATCCACCAGGAGTCTTGGAATGTATACCCCATGGATAAAGGGAAATTATTGTATTTCATTTTGATATATAATAGGATAAATAATTCCTTTTTATTACTCTCATGGAAGACCAGAACAGCAAATTAACAACTAAAAACACACTCTCCAGATCCTCATGTACTGGAAAGTATGCTTACCCTTTAAAAGAAAGGGTATACAAGAGGGTACATCATTTCTTGTTGAAGAAATCTTGAACTCTCCTGTAAGAATAACTTGGACTTTAAAATATAAGTCCATATGGTGTTACTCCTTTGCCTTCACCTAGCCTCTTGCACCATCATCTTTCTCACTGTCCTGTATAGCTCCCCTGAGGGGAGAAACAAATCTTCCCATTTGATAGTGGTAAGTCCTTACAACCATCCAGCCACAGTCAACACCCATTTCTACACACACACCTTACCAGAGCTGGGCTACATTTGTGTTCTTTGTTATTCTCACTGCCATTTTTAGGGGTCAATAAATTGTACTGTAAACTGTGCTATAAAGCTACTGTACCCAGAGGACAAAAAACTTAAGTTACCTAAAAGGGAGAAATCCAAGATATTGTGGAAAGTGTCATAATAGTTGGAACAGAATCTCCAAAAGCATTGTCTTTGTGTATGTATCAGGACAACTATCATCTACAAAAGAAAATGAATGAGCATGGTTCCACTAGGAAATACATTTTTATTCAATTTGAGATATTCTACCCTGTATAATATTTGAGGTGAACTACCTGCACTTTCATTGAAAGCTATTCACTTTATTAACAACCTTCTAGCAACCTTGTTGAAATACATACATTTCTGGTATCTTTAATAGAAAGAGGCCTTTGGGGCTCTGAACAAAATGTCCTCAATCTTGAAGGCTCTTACATTATTTCCTTGTTAAATGTTTGACTTTACATTTTCTAATTATGAACACAAATCTGAAATTTGGGAACTAATTTTTAAAAAATGTTTCACAACAGTCTCTAGTCATAGAAAAACAAACTCTATTTTGACCACAAATTGAAAATGTGTCCTAGAAATAGTTAAGATCTTCAGAGAGGAGTGACTCAAATAGAAGATTGGATGAGAATATTTTACTTTCCAAACACTTTAAATATTCAGCAGTAAAGCCAAAGCATAGAGATAATTAATGTCTGGGGACAAGGTTCCCACAAGATACATCCCCAAGATGTATGGTCCCTGGATTATACAATGAAGTACAGTCTTACTATTCAAGTTATATTTATGATCACCAGATCATATTTAATCCAAAGATGTGATAGAAAAAGCTATACAATGGTTTTCTACCTAAACCACTGTCAACTGTGGATGGAGATGTGACTACCTCCTTAGAACCAAACCAACTTTTTGTTTTTCATCTCATTAATAACACATTGAAGAGGAAGGAAGGAAGATTGCATTATTTTGAAGAGAAAGTGATTATAGAGCAGAACACATGGTATTTTAAGGTAGCCCTTATATTGGAAAATGTGGGATTATCAGAATAATAAAAACAAGGGTTTCTTATAATAGGACACTATTGTCTAAATTCATCAAGGATGTAACAAAATGAACAAGTTGAGTATCTATAGAATTTTATGTAGATGGTTTACTCGCTGATCAGCAGCTTCATAAGTGTATCTGTTTGACTAAACCTGTGAATACTTGAATTCCTTTGGTGTTCTTAATTTCAAAATCTTTAGTTGGATCAGCAGAATAAATCAGTAAAAGATAATACAGAGCATATTTATTGATTTATGTTGATAAATGATTCATTGTTCAATACAACTTGCATTTTAAATATTTTTTCACATAGACATTGCCTTCAAATAAAATAGTCAAATATGTATCAGTCTTAGTCTTTCATTTCAATTCAAATAAAGACTCGTAATGATTCACCATACTACATAATTTAACTTTTTGGCTGGTTTCTCTCAATGTTTTCTTTAGTTCAGTGAGAATTCCTGAGATATGGAGAGAGAGAATGCAACATCACTGGAAGATTTTATCCTCCTGGGGCTCTTCCCTGATTACAGACACCCCAGCATTCTTATCTCCATCATCCTTCTCATCTACCTCATTGCAGTAGTAGGAAACGCCACTCTGGTCCTCCTGATATGGGTAGAATCTCGTCTCCACACTCCTATGTACTTCCTTCTAAGTCAGCTCTCCCTCATTGACCTGGTCTATGTTTCCAGCACAGTCCCCAAGATGACCATTAACTTCTTCTCTGGGAGCAGAACAATATCACGTGTTGGCTGTGGCACTCAGATGTTCTTCTGCCTGATGCTAGCAGATGCAGAATGCATCCTCTTGACCCTCATGGCCTATGACCGCTATGTGGCTGTGTGTAATCCTCTGCGATATCCAACTATCATGAGTTCCAGGATCTGCCTGCAGATGGCTGTTGGGTCTTGGATTGGAGGTGTGTTGAATTCCTTGGCACAGACTGTTTACACAATGCATTTCCCCACCTGTGAGAAAAGGGAAATCAGCCACTTCCTCTGTGAGATGCCAGCTATCCTGATGCTCTCCTGTGAGGACACATCAGTCTACCTAAAGGTGGTGATGGTGTTGAGCACAGTGTTTATTATTGTGCTGCTGTCTCTCATTACAGTTCCTACATTCGTATCTTCCTCACTGTCTTCAGAATGAACTCTCCTGAGGGAAGGAACAAAGCTCTGGCCACATGCACTTCTCACCTGACAGTGGTGAGTCTCTACCTAGGGCCAGGCATAGTGGTATACATGACGCCTGGCTCCTCCCACACCCCAGAGCTGGATCAAGGTCTCTCCGTGTTTTCCACCATCCTCATCCCTATGCTGAACCCTCTCATCTACAGTCTGAGAAACAAGGAGGTGGTGGAGGTGCTGAGGAAGGTCCTGGGTGGAAGTTGGGTCATCAAATAAAATTAAAAACTCTCAAGGTTTTGATAGTATACTATTCATGCAATTTGATATGGTCCTGGACTAAGCTTGGGCTGTCTCAGCATTATTGATAGTTTTACAATATCTGAAAACAAAAATAGAACTTTCTTAACTATACTTTTTATGACTCTTGTTGATAAGTATATTTTGCATTAAAGACAAATAATTTATGACAATATGAATTGCATTCTGAAGTGTTTGAATGTTAAATGCTATGGTTATTTAAATAAACACATTAAAGGCAATCAAAACTTGAAACAAACATATGTAGCTTCAAATGAAGAAATATATCCATGAGTCACTGGGCAAAGACAAACATTTTTTGCCAAACAACCCCTTTTCAGGGAGGAAGTAAGAAGAGAGTCTCAAATTTGGGGGGAGGAGACTATCAGCTTTAGTCCTGATTTGTTACTTTTAGTTGGGTGACTAAATGGTTCACTTAACCTCAGCGAATTCCAACTTTCCATCTACGAGGTGAGTACAATAATGACTTATACTCTTCTTACAGCTGTGTGGAATTTAGTCAGAAGATTTACGAAACCGTATGCTTATAATTTCTATTTAAAAGTTCTCTGCCAACTCTTTCTGTGATATTTACTAAATAATTTTGTTTTTCTGAGATCAGGCACTTTCAGGGTGGTGTGGCAGTAGATGTCAGCATAAATTATTTAGCTTTTCTGATCTTCACTCTCTTCATATAAAAAAGGACATCAATATGTCTGACTTTCCAAATGCAATACTGATTTGAGAAAGAATTGAGAAAATTTCTTTGTAAAAGCCAATTGTGAATTACAAAAAAATTATTGCACTAATTCATATATATATGTATTAGTTATTATTGCACTAATACATATATATATATATATAACATAAAATATTCTATTTTAACCACTGGAAAATTCAATTCATAAAGTAAAATGCATGTGAGATCACCATAATCATTTCTAAGTAATCGTACAATTCAGTGGAATTACTTACAATCATACACACCGTTATGTAACTATTCCCTCTCTCTGTTTCCAAATCCTCTTCACCATTCCCAACAGGAGCTCTGCAATCAATTAACAGTAACCCCATACTTCTCCCTCTCCCACCCCTGTAACCTCTAATCTACTTTCTGCCTCTATGAATTTGCCTATTCTAGATATTTCATATAAGTGGAATCATACATTTGTCCTCTTGTGACTAGCTTATTTCACTTAACATAAAGTTTTTCAAGGTTCATCCTTTATTCTCTGAATAATATCCAATGTCTAGCTATCTATCTATCTATCTACCTATCTGTTACATTTTGTTTTCCCATTTAACTGTTGATGGACACTTCGGTGGTTTCTAACTTTTGCCTTTTGTGAATAATGCTGCAATGAACATTGGTGTACAAATATCTGTTTGAGTACAAAAAAAGAACAAAATCATGTCCTTTGCAGCAACATGGATGGAACTGGAGAACATCATCCTAAATGAACTAACTCAGAAACAGAATACCAAACATCACATGTTCTGTTATATGTGGGAGCTAAATGACCACAAAGAAGGAAACAATAGACACTAAAGAGGGAAAGGGGGAGGAGGATTAGGAAGGATTAGGGAAATTACCTACTGAGTATAATATTCACTACCTGAGGAATGGGTCACCTGAAGCCCAATCCCTACCACTACACAATAGGTCATGTAACAAACATGCACTTGTACCTCCTGAATCTAAAGTAATTTTACTGAGGAATAACATTTTATTGAAATTTAATATACATACAAACATTTTGCTGTATTGCAAAGTGTATATTTCTGTGCAACCAGCACCCAGATCAAGAAACAAAACATACTAGCACCTCAGAAGGTGCCTCACATTTAATTCCAATCACTACCTTACCGAAAGGACAGCGCTATCCTAACATCTAAGTTATATTGATTAGTTTTGCCAGTTCTTTAAATGCATATAATGAGAAACATCCAGTATGTCCTTTAGAAACTACTTGCTTTCTTTTACAACATCATCTTTTGAGATTTTTCAATATTGTTGAAGGCAGCTATGATTTACACATTATCGTTGTTATATAATATTCCATTTCATTAGTATATCACATTTTATTTTATTTTATTTTATTTTTTTGAGTTGGAGTTTCACTCCGTTGCCCAGACTGGAGTGCAGTGTCTGCTCCCGGCCACCACAGCCTCGACCTGCTGGGCTCCGGCGATCCTTCTGCCTCAGCCTTCCAAGTAGCCGGAATTACAGGCATGCGCTACCACACCCGGCTGATTTTTTGATTTATTGTAGAGATGAGGTCTCGCTGCCCAGGCGGGTCTCGAACTCGCGGGCTCAGGCAATCCACTCACCTCAGCCTCCCAAAGGCGCGGGATTACAGGCTGAGCCACCGAGCCCGGCTTGATTTTTGATTTATTGTAGAGATGAGGTCTCATTAAGTTGCCCAGGCGGGTCTCGAATCTGCAGGCTCAGACAATCCACTCACCTCAGTCTCCCAAAGCGCGGGATTACAGGCTGAGCCACTGAGCCTGGCAGTACACCACATTTTAAAAACCCTTTCTACCATTGAGGGACATTTGTGTGGTTCCTGCTTGAGGATATTACTAATAGTTCTATCATCTATATTCTAGCACAGGTCATTTAGTGAACCTTATATTCATATTTCTATGGGAATTTCTGAGTCATAGAGTACGTTCAGCTTTAGAAGACAGTGCCAGGCTGTTTTTTAAAGTGACTGTACCAATTTACACTCCCGCCAGCAGTCTCAGAGTAATTTGAGGGATTTTCAGTAGAAAAGAGACAAAATCTGACTGAATATTCTGGTCTGTGAAAATGCATTGACTCTTGAAGAAATCGGGGCCAGAACAAGGTGAGGTGAGTGAGGCATTCAATGAAAGTACAGAATTTAAGGAAGCATCTACAACCTAGTAATCAATATAAATGACATTTTAATACAATATTTCGAAAAGGTAATCAGCGAACTCTTGCCAGCAGACTCATGCCTGTTTTTGTAAATAAAGTTTTATTGGAACCAGAGCTAGCTTTAATGTGAAGTCAGTGAGGGAGAGTCATATAAGTGCAGGGGAAGACCTTGTATTTATTTCAAATTTGAATATTTTGTTTATCATTTATTTTTACATTAATTTTGATTTTCTAAAGTGTTTCATTAAATTTTGCTTAACTTGATTACTGAGCTTTTGGAAACTCCCTTAGATTTTAGGACTTAGGTGAATAAATATCTTTCTTGCCTTACCAGAGTTCTGGCCCTGATAGAAATGACAAGGTCTTGAATACGGCAGGGATAGAGGTGACAGATAAAAGCAAACAGGAGAGGATTTAGGAAAGAAACGGGACTGGAGTTGTGCAGTGTGTATTAATTCTGTCAGGCTTGGAACTGGCCTGAGCTGTTCTACTGGAAAAAGAAATGTACCCTCAAGTCAAGGTACAAAGTGACTGATAAATGGTGTCGTTTTGTAACATGGGTCTGAGGACTGTTGGGTGTGGTGTGAGCTACTCTGACAGCATTGTTTATTGATAACAGTGAGAATAAAGATTTGCAATGCTTGAGACTCCCAGAGGGCTCTGTTGTCCACTGACTAGCTATGTAGCAAGAATATGCCTTCAGGACAGGCAGAATTAAGAAACACCAGCAGTTCTTCTTTTTCTTCTCCTCCTCTTTCTCCTCCTCCTCTTTCTTCTTCATGTCCTTCTTTATCTTCTTCATCTTCCTCCCCATCCTTTTTTTTCTTCAAATAAAAAAAAAATAGAGATAAAAAGCAATGACAACAGAAACTCCATTTCAGCTCCCTAGTCCAGTGGGGTTTCATGCACACATCAATGGTTCATGACTAGAACAGAAAGTGCATCCTGTGTGACCCTTAGAGGAGGGATGGTTGGAGTTTGCACCTAACTTCTCTATATTCAGTGCTTTGAGGCAGATTTTGGCTGTGATGCACATCTTTATTTTAATGTGGTTATGATATTGTGTCCTTCTGCAATAAACGGATTTGTAAGCATTTTAGATCCTGCAAGTCTTTATGAGCTTGAGTAAAAAATCTGATGCAGTATCTTCCACAAATTGTGCTGGAACAATCAAATAGCCACATGCAAAAGGTGAATTTCTCAGCTTGTACCATATACAAAAAAAAACCCACAAAAGCTCAAGATGGATCATGGTTATAAAACTGCATAATTTCTAGTAAGAACATACCTTTAAGATTTTGGGTTAGGCAAAGATCTCTGAATTAGAACATTAAAAATATTCACCAAAAACAAATTAAAAAATTATGCCTCGTCAAAATTGTTTTTAAAAAAGCTTTTCAGAAGACTCATATGATCCAGTCATTCCACTCCTAGGTGTTTACCCAAGAGAAATAGAAAAAGTATAATAATATGAAGTACATAAGCCAGACAAAGAAAAAAATACCGCATGTTCTCACTTGTATGTGAAATCAAAAATAGTGAAACTCATAGAAAATCAAAAATAGAAACTTGTGAAATGGTGGTTTCCAGGGGATAGGGATTTGGGGAAAAGAGGGAGATGCTGGTCAAAGGGTGCAAACTTTTGATATAAGATGAATAAGTCCTGGAGATCTAATGTACATCATGGTGACTATAGTTAATAATAATGTACTTCACACTTGAAATTTACTGAGAGAATAGAATTAAGGTATTCTCACAAAAAATAGTAACAATTTGAGGTGATGGATATGTTAATATGACTGTGGTAATCATTTCACAATTTATATAAAAATTCATGTTGTACATCTTAAGTATATACGTTTTTTATTTGTAAAAAAATGTTTTCATTATACTGATTGGTAATTTTTATTGAAAATAATGCTTTAACTTCTCATACAGCTAATTTCACAGCTTTAATTGTAACTGGAAACAACCCAAATCCTCATTAATAAGTAAGCGGATAAACAAATTGTGGTATATTTGCACCACGGAATACTATTCAACAATAAAAAGGAATAAACTATTGACACATGCAACAATAGGAATGAATCTCAAAATAATTATGCTGAGTGAATGATGTCTAACAGAAAAGTACTACTCTATGGTTCCATTCATTTAAAATTTCAGAAAATGGAAACTAGCCTTTAATCACAGAACATGGATCCACACAATTGCTTAAGGAGGGTGGACAGGAAAGCAAGGGGGAGTGATAATGCTGGGACAGAAAGAAATTTTTGAAGCTGGGGCATATGTTCAATCTCTTTTACAGGATGTATACATGTGTCGGTTATGATTTTCAGTTTTTTAATTTCAGCGGTTACTCTGATGGTGGCATGAGTCCCATAGATTATATCACAAATATACAAGGAAGCCTGGCACTGTGGCTCACACCTGTAATCCCAGCACTTTGGGAGGCCAAGATGAGAAGATTACTTGAGCCCAGAAGCTCAAAACCAGGCTGGGCAACCTTGTCTCTACAAAAAAAAAAAAAAAATTCAAAAACTAGCTGGGAATGGTGGTGCATGCCTGTAGTCCTAGCTACTTGAGAGGCTCAGCCAGAAGGATCACCTGGGCCCAGGAGGTCAAGGTTGTGGTGAACTGTGATCATGCCACTGCACTTCAGCCTGAGTGACAAAGTGAAACCCCGGTTTAAAAAAAAATGTAGAAAGAGGTGCAAGTTTAGAGAAAAAGGTCATTAGTTCAGTTTTGAATCTATTGAGATTGACATCTATGGATCTACCCAAATGTAACTTTCAGTAGGTATTGAATAATGTGGTTTATTATTCCTGAAGAATTGGATTTGAGTCACTAGCCTACTAGGGAATCTTCTCTTGGGGCAAATTCATAATAAGACTTTATTCTTATTAGTATATAGTTGAGTTGTACATTTTCATTGTACCAAAAAATAATTTTATTAGGAAAAAAGCATTAATTTTCCACACAGCTAATGCTATAGTGTACTAAGGGAATTCACAGGTCTATACTCATCAGCAAGGAACAAAACTCCAGAGAATCTTAAAGGTGACAACAGCCTTTGCGCCTCAAGGGAGGCGGTAGAGTAAGCATCTTCCACCTTCCCATGGGAAGAGGTGACTGTTTTTTTTCCTTTCCTTTGGAGATAACTGTTTTCCTTTGAGAAAGTTCTGGCAGTTCAGGCAAGTAGAAGATACTGTTAATTACAGTAAAAGGACAGAGCTCCCACAGGGCACTTGAAATGAGGTCTGGAACCACTACTAAGTCACCAGCATAAAGAGGGTTTGCTTCCTTTAATGAAATATCTTATGGAACCTGCCCTGCCCCAGCTCATAGTTAACCCTCAGTTTATCACAGAGTTGTACGCGGCCTCAGGGCCATGCCTGTGAAGTAAAGTTACATTTTTTTCTCTGTCAACATCACATTAGATCTGTGTGTTATCATTCCCTGGAGACCGTTGCTGGGGTCTCCTTGTAAGAATAGTCATCATGTACTGAAATAACTTTGGAAGCCAGCATTTACAAGAAAAAGAGATCAGCTGACCTTGAATAAATTAAAAGGTTATCAACTTGTTAAAATCAATCGCCTAAGGTTTGTAATTTTCTTGAAATTTTCTAATCACTATACACAGTCTATGATGCATGAAATTCTAATAATTGGACTCAGATGGTTGGGTTAGGACTTGGGAAAAGAGGCAGAAATATGTGAATGACTGTGATAATAATAAATCAACCAGAACTTTGTAAGTCTTTCCTCTAGGAAGAATTACCTTTACCAAAAATATCCTTGCCCTTTCTTGTCACCTTTAGAACACTTTCAGAACCAAATCTCCAAAGGAACATGGAGACTACCTAGTTCATCTCATTCCCAGGCTGCATTTCACCGAATGGTGGCATGTGAACCATGTGAGGTCATCCCCTGACAACAGAAGCAAATCTTGGGCCACACTCAAGATGGGCAGTCGTGTTCCTACTCCCTGTCCAGTGTTTTTGGAAATAGAGATGAAACGTAGAATCATGACATAGCACAGAAAAGGAACTCAGAATATGTTACATGCTCATGAAAACTTGGGAAATCTGTGATTTTTTCAACATCAGTTTCCTTGTCTGAAAAGTAGAAAATGATAACACATTTTATTTATAATAAATATAAATAATCATACAAATATTATTACATTGCATGTTAATTGTCTATAACATAATTGGTTGCATTCATAATAATATTCGTTTCTTCATGGAGTTGTGACTTATTCATCCTCCTGTCACTTGATAGCGCCCTCTATGTTCCAGGAGTGACACTACACATGAAATCTGTCAAGATAAATGAGACGTGGTCACAGCAACCACGAAACTCAGGGGCTAGCAGTGGGGACACATGCAGATAGAAGTTAAAATTCAAGTAGGTGAGAATAATGAAAAGCTGCTAAGGACTGTCTGAAGGCTGAAATCTTTATACATGTTAAATGACTAATAATTTTTTACACTGACAGCCATAGCCCCCCTTCCCCTCAGCTGTTGTCAATACCTTTCTCAGTACTTCTGCAGCCTTTTTGCTTCAGTCTCACTTCAGAACTGTGTCTTTTTGCACCATTCACTCCCTGTCCTGTCAACCCAGGATGTCAGTCACTGTTGACATTTCTGTTATTTCTAACCAGTCTGTGGCATAGTCCACCTTCCCAGGATTTTGGAAATAGAGATGAAACATAGAATCATGACATAGCACCCCATCCTCTTGTCTTCTGCATGCAGATCTATCTCCTCACTGTAGGCTCTTGTAAAGGCAGTTTATAGGAATGCAGGCTCAGTTCTATGGCTCATGCCTGTAATTCCAGTACTTTGGGAGGCCAAGGTGAGAGGATCACTTGAGGCCACGTGTTCAAGACCAGCCTGGTCAACATAGTAAGACTTGATATCTGTGAAATAAAAAGTGTTTTAAATAATCAGATGTGGTAGCACACGCCTGTAGTCCAAGCTACTTGGGAGACTGAGGTGGGAGGATCAGTGGGTCCATTAGGTTGAGGCTGCAGTCAGCTGTGATTGTGCCACTGCAGTCCAGCCTCCTTGCACTCCCCCGCATTCAAGAAGCAGCAGAGCCTACCATTTAAGAGCCTAAATGTGGAACTGTCTGTGGCCCTAGTTGAAATCCTAACCCTGCTCACTGCTGGTTGAATACAAAGTCACATAACCTGTTGTCCATTTGCAAAATGGGGATATTAATATTATCTATTTCATGAATTAATATTTGTGATGTCCTTAGTAAATGCTACCTAATTTTGTGGATTCTTATCATTTGCTTTCCTAAGTCTGTTGTTGCAAAATAACCTTATTTGGTGAAGGTTGGATTAGATGATATCTGCAGTACCTGGAAATGTCCTTTGTTCTCTCATAGGTTTTCTGGGAACCAGGGTGCAAGATCTCATTTTATACAACAGAATAGTGAGGGGAAGAAGCTCTTTGTCGCCCCCCTTTCTACTTTCCCTCTAGTGGAGATTAGGATGACTCAGAGATAAACTCAGCTCTTGTGATTCTGGGGAGCATTCTGATCCGAATCCTAGGATTGCTGGCAATCCTAGTATTCTACAGAGAAAACGAAAGCTAATGACACTTAGGAATAGCATTTCCTGGTTTTCAGTTCCTGTTTGAGGGAGTCACAGGTAGGTTTAGGCAGGGGAGATGGGGGTAGGGGTGAAAACAGAGAAAGCTGCAGCAAAGAGCACAGTCCTCATGCCTCTCTCTTTTCCCTGTTCCATCTTCTCACCAGCAGTTCCATATTTCTCCATCTGTAACATGCCTTGCCCTTACGTTTTCCTTTACTTATATCACAAAATGACAGGTAGGAATTAATTTCAGTCAAAAAGCAGTGACCCAAGAGCAAGGAGCCCATGAAGACAAGCAGCCATTGGTTTAATAGCACATTATGGTCTCTAAAGAGGTCTGGATACTGAAAGCATCATGTCTACTGCTTTTGGACAGAGGATGTGGCTGCTTTCCAGGATTTCTAGCAGTTCTAGTCCTGGTTCCTGGTCAAAATGGAGTTGATGAACTCCTAACTCTCCCAAGATTGAAGATTTGAGTATGTATGTTGGTCTAGCTCTATGTACTATCTCAACCTCTTCTCACGGAAACCTCAAGTTTTTTGGTAAAAAAGGAATAATGAGACCACGAAGAGCAGTTAAATTTTATCACAGCTAGAGTTCTGATTCTATAACAATACTTTTGTGAATTAAACTTGACATTACTTACATTGACATTCTTCAGTGAGTTTGTCACTACTTGCTGCAATGATTTTTGAATTTTTTTTCTGCATTATGATAAACATTTTCTCTATGACAACTTAAACCACTGTCTCCTAAAAGTCACTATGCTTTTCCATCTTCTTGTATTTATTTATGCAGTTTCCTGTCCATTTTAAACCACCCTTTCTCAATACAACATATATAAAATCTTCCCCATAGTTTGATTTCTTCATCAGCATCTGTCTGAAGCCTTCTCAAAACTCTCTCTACCCTCTGCCGAATCAAAAAGCAATCTCTTTCCTGTAAATTCTGACAGCACATATTACTGTGTCTTACCAGTGGCATATAGGAGATTTTACCTTCTTTTTCAAATATTTGGTTCCCCTTGAACAGCAAACATTATAAGCAACTTTGATATATTTATTTCATAATCTACACATAGTGCTCCCTTCAACACAATTTTACAACCAAAATGGAATGGGTGAATGTGTTGGAATGTAGACACTTCAAGATTATTATATTCCTGCTATTATTAATGATGACAATTCATTAAAACAAAAGATTTCTTAACTCTGTAATTTAAATAATTCATGAATAAAGGAGTTGGAGGATAATGAGTGAATTGAGGGTGGGAGGACAAAGAGGGGAAGGTAGTGATGGTGAACAAGGTGAAATAAGAGAAAAAGAGGAAAAAGATGTTAGAAAAAGTAAAGGAGGAGAAAGTATATCAATGAAATGCTGCCCAGCTTTATCCTTGTATGATATGGGCAGCGCATGTCAGATATTCCTACTGTGAAAACTGCTTGTGGGCTACTGTGAAGACTGTTGAGGACCTGGGTCACCCTAATCACTTACCAGTAATTATTTATGGAAGTAAAAGAACTGGTTAGTTGATTATTTTTTCCTTCGCACATTGACTTTATGAATCTTTGATACCATCAAAGTACATTCATTGTATGAGAAATGTTTTTCCCCTAATTTGTATGTCAGTAAATTACTTTTAGAGAATCTAAGGGATTTTCTCAAAGTCACAAAAGTATTGAGAATGACCTGGTCACAACTATGATATAAGATTACTATGGCTTGATGGAAGAGAAAAGGGCCCCATGCTGGATTTAATACTCTACTGCTGCCTTCTTGAAATTCTTAATAATTTTTAATAAGAAGCCCACATTTTCATTTTTCCGTACACATTATGTAGGCGGGCTACAGAGGTTAAACAATATTGACAAAGATAATATAGACAGAGGAGAAGGGGATCTTCATGAGACACTTGAGGAAATCATTCCACTAACAAATCACAAATGAAAAAGTGGTCAAAAATAGAGAGATTCATTGTTCCAGGATATTCTAAATAATGTATTTTAAATTTGGGGGTCAATGCTATAATTGTGTAGATATGAAGCAATTTTTTAAATGGTAGAATAAAATTATAAGCCTATTTTATTTATTAAGCAATATGGGTAAGACTTGCAAACTTCAAGATATTTAAAATGTCATTTGAGTCTGCTTCTGCTAAGATGTAAAAAGAACAGACACAAAAAATAATCCAGTCTAAAATAAAAGACTCATGGCTGGGCATAAGATTTAACAGATGGGCTATGTTTTCCTTCCACCCCTCATCAGCCGCCACGGATGAGGCTGAGAGATGGCAAGAAATAATGGCACATTCTCCACAGATTTTGTTCTTGTGGGCCTCTTCCCTGGGTTCCGATATGCCAGCCTCCTGGTCTACCTCATCCTTCTGGTCTACATCATTGCCCTGACAGGGAACTCCATCGTCATCCTCCTGATCTGGGTGGACTCTCACCTCCACACTCCCATGTACTTCTTGCTCAGTCAGCTCTCCTCATTGATTTGTTCTACATCTTCACCTCAGTACCTAAGATGGTCATTAGTCATGCCCTGGGGGAGCACAGCATCTCTCACATTGGCTGTGGAGTTCAGATGTTCTTCTGTCTGACTCTAGGTGGTGCTGAGTGTCTTCTCCTAATCTTTATGTCCTACAAGATTTGTGGCTGTTTGTAACCCCCTGCGCTACACAATTATCATGCACCCTAAATTTGCTTTCTAATGTCCCTGGCATCATGGACTGGGGGTGCTCTAAATTCACTCATTCAAACCATCTATACCATGTATATTCCTGTCTGTGGCCTGAAGGAGATAAATCACTTTTTCTGTGAGATGCCAGCCATCCTGAAGCTATTCTGTGAGGACACTTCAGAGTATGAAATGGTGGTGTTTGTGGTGAGCATTGCATTTATCCTCATTCCTTTCAGTCTTATAATGGCCTCCTATGTTCGTATCTTCCTCACTGTTGTCAGAATGAACTCTCGTGAGGGAAGGAATAAAGCTCTGGCCACGTGCACTTCTCACCTGACAGTGGTGAGTCTCTTCCTGGGGCCAGGCATAGTGATGTACATGACGCCTGGTTTCTTCCACACCCCAAAGATGGATCAAGGTCTCTCTGTGTTTTACATTATCGTCACCCCCATGCTGAACCCTCTCATCTACAGTCTGAGGAACAAGGAGGTAGTGGGGGTGCTGAGAAAGATCCTTGCAAGGAATCTCATGTCAAAATAGAGAAACTTCACTGCTGTGCCTTTATATCTCAACCCAGTTCCAGGGTGAAATCAAAGTCGTTGGATTACATATTACTTTAGCTACACAGAATTTCTGTTTAGGTGTATAGACTATTTGAGGAATGGGTCATTGAGACTCCAATGACCTTATTGTGCTTGAATCCATAGAAACATTTGGAGAGGAGGGCTTTGGTAGTGAGTAGGTGGGAGGCATATCTATACTTTTTTTTTTTTTTGAATTGGAGTCTCACTCTGTCACCCTGACTGGAGTGCAGTGGCACACTCACAGCCACCCCAGCGTCGACCTGCTGGACTCTGGTGATCCTTCCGCCTCAGCCTTCCAAGTAGTCTGAACTATAGGCACACACTACCATGTCTGGCTAATTTTTTTGATTTATTGTAGAGACGAGGCGTTGCCAAGTTGCTCAGGCTGGTCTCAAACCCGCGGGCTCTGGCAGTTCACAACGTGGCCTCCCAAAGTGCTGGGATTACAGGTTGAGTCACCAAACCCAGCCTCTATTCTTATTCCTAGTATATCCACAAGAGTTGACAAGGATTCCATCACTCTTCTCTGTCATTGCAGGACCACCATGGTCACTGCTTTCTGATTTTTGACTGCCAGCCTTGTCTGAGAGTGGAATTAAGGAGGAAACATGGGGGCATTTGTTTATCCAGGAGGGACTGTTTTTCCAAGGTGGAGGATGTTTGTTACCATTGAGTGGGACATAAACCGAAGTGTAAACACACATTTATTACTTTGACAACTATTAAGGAACAAGTTATCTATTTCCTTTATTTCATATTTTTTGTTCAATCCAATAAAATTTCATTCTGACCTCATAGTTTCTCAGAATTTTTTACAGATTTGTTGACATCTGTACTGCAGCTTCTCTGTTATCCCCTTGACCTCATCTCCTGTTATTCTTATCACCTTCACCCCACTCCAACCACAGTGAGCACAGGATACAGTAAGCTTATAACACCAGTCTGTATCCTTCTCCTTTGTTCCTTCCCATAGCCTCAAATGGTCTTCCTACTACCTCCCTTGGTTCTTTATGCAAACATTTAGGCCACCATATCTAAAACTGTAATTATTTCCAATATTTTACATCTTTCTTCCTTGACAAATTTTTCTTAGTAATTATTACCATCTACTACTACATTTGATTTGATTATGTTCATTTATAATCATTATGGCAAGGATTTTTCCTATTTTGTCACTGCAGTATCCCTGTTGCCTAGAAAAGAATCTGACTCACAGTATGTGCTATATTCATATCTATTACATGTGTTAATAAGCATTCAGTAGAGATCAACAGCTTCCAGCTATCCTAGAACTTGACTTAAAAAGGGTGAAGTTTTTTCATCAATGTAAATTTGCTACTGTCCCCAGATAGTAGAGCTTCATGTGATGATTTTCTTTTTTCTTTTTTTTTTTTTGAGTTGGAGTCTCAGTCTGTCACCCAGACTGGAGTGCAGTGGCTGCTCCCGGCCACCGCAGCCTCGACCTGCTAGGCTCTGGTGATCCTTCCGCCTCAGCCTTCCAAGTAGTTGCAACTATAGGCGCACGCTACCACGCCCGGCTAATTTTTTCATTTATTGTAGAGATGAGGTCTCGCCTACCCAGGCGGGTTTCAAACCCGCAGGCTCAGGCAATCCACTCACCTCAGCCTCCCAAAGGCGCAGGATTACAGGCTGAGCCACCGAGCCCGGCCTGATGCTTTTCAAAACTAACATGAGCTGAAGAAATTTCTCTTTACTTCTGGGTGGGCTGCTCCCACACTCATCCCCAAGCTGTATAGGACAGCATGATGAAGGCATAACTTGACCAAGACATCCCAGCAATCCTGAGACAAGGGGTACATGTAGCTAATATATTTTTCTGAAAGAAGTTTTGAGGAGAAACTGATTGCTTATTTCACTCCACTTCCTGTGAGACAAGGTCAGGGAAAAAGGTGAAGAAGAGATGGGAGATGAGATGAGAGAGAACTGTGTGAATGTGTGCAATGTGTTGTATATTGCATATCATTACCTAGCAGAATCTTGTGGAGGCAACAATATTATGTACAAACAATAGAAAGCGGAAAACATCACATTCACTCATACATATCGTATGGGTCAGAACCTAGTCCATGCCACATCTTACGAAAAGGGAAACAGAAAACATTGTCTAGCTGTGTCCAAGAGGCAAAGAAAGTAGATTCAGTGAAATCTTAGCCAATCTCTTCCACAAGTGTTTGTATAGTATGTCGACATGGAGACGAGAACATAGACATTGTCCTGACAGAATATTAAAGCAACAGAGTAATATGTGCACTCTTAAGTGTTAGAAGGAAGCAGCTTCTAAGAGAACACTGTGCCCAGGAACAAGATTAAATGAAAGGGTGATGACATGAACTAACAGAAATTCCTTTCATATCTAGCCTGCAACAAGATTGGGACTCAATCACTTAATTCATTTCTCATTAAAAAAAACCCTTTAAAACTGCTTTCTCACGTTCACTGCTAAATATTGTTACCGTATCATATGAAAGGGGATCCCAAAATATTGAATTTATTAAAAATTGTGTATTTATTCTTACATGTTTAAACTTCAGCCACTTTCAAAGGACTCTTTATTTGATGCAATACACTGATTGAGTTGCTTTTTACACTGCTCAGAACAGTTCTTGAACTTGTCAATTTTGATGCCTTTCAGTGCTTCTGCTGTTTTTTTGTTTCACCTCTTCCACATTAGCAAAATGTTTCCCTTTGAGGAAATTTTTCATCTGGGGAAACAAACAAACAAATAATAAAAGTTGCTGGTAGGGGGAGATCTGGTAAATAGGGAGGTTGGGGCACAGGGTCATGCTGTTTTTTGGTCAAAAACTGTTGAACATTGAGTGCAATGCGGGCAGGTGTGTTGTCATGGTGGACGATCCAGTCATCTGTTTGCCACAACTCAGGATGTTTCTTTTGCAAATCATGATGCAACCTTCTTAAAACTTCTAGATAAAAACTTTGGTTGATCATTTGATCAGAGGAACAAATTCTGAATGTACTACAAGGGGTCCACCCTCCAAAAGATAATTCCAGGGTTTTTTTTGTAGCCTCCCTTCATAAAAATATTCTTTAAAGTTATTTAATGTTGACAGCATCCCAGTAATACTTTGTTATACTTATTATGTATTTACTAAGGGAGAAAGTTGCAATCCTATTCCAAGAATTAGACTTGAATAATATCTACTATGTGACTTTCGAGAACAGTGAGTCTTTAGCATATCCTAATAATGTTAAGTGCGAGTCTTAAATAAAGAAAATGATAACTAAGATACATTTATCTTCTGAATTATTGTTACACATGAAGATTTACCACTCATGATTATCAAATTAAATATTACATATAGTGTGCGTATGATATGTCAGGAACTGTGATAGTTGTTTGTGACCAAAAATCCTATGAAAAGCATATAAATTAAAATCTGGTATTAATGTTAGGATGAGCAGACTTGTAACTTGGATAAACATTTGGAAGTCAGAGATTGCTTTTCCCATTAAATGTTATTTAAGCCAAAACCTTAAAAGATAGAGAAAAACCATGTCAAGGCAGGTGCACAATGTATTAGAGGATAAGAAATAATATTGAGGACTAAAGGAGTCAGAAGGAGTTTAGAATTATAGAAGCTCTGATAAAAGGCCTTTGTGGTTGTAGTTTGTAGGGTGAGATAGCAGTGGGAGATGGATTGAAAAATGTCTTGCTTAAGCTTTTCTAAAAGCAGATCCTGATGCAGGGACTCGGGTGATACTCTCAGGAAACAGGAGTGATAAAATAGGACAGTAACATAGAAAAAGGAAAAAAAAAACAATATAGGGTTTTCATATCAAGGCTGGTGCTGTGTGCAATTGGAGCTCTATTTTGATGGCACTCTTACCGAGCTTACAGAATGCTTCCCACAGTTATCCAATTGAAGATCCGTACAAAGAAGCATATCCTCACTAGTTCCAATCCCTTTAATAAATGGTTGCTTCCAGGAGTAATTTCCGAAGTTTCACCCCAAATCTAGGGCCTGTAATCCAACAGAACCTAAGTTGGAGGGTGTAGCCAGCACACATTTGACCACTGCTGGAGTGATGGAATGATGAGGATGAAGCCATCCCCTGGTGGGTTGTTGGTCAAACATCCCAGCTATTGTGACATAGCATCATAATGCAATCTTTGATTCAGGCATATACTACATCATAACCCTGTTTTCCTTGAGCTAGTATCTCAGATGGCCCTTTAAAAGGTATTCTACTTTTATGTCAGACTGGCAGTTTCTAGGTGAAGTCTCATATGATTAGATAGATGAATCATGTGGTCATGGGTCCATTGCCTTCATGCCCATCAAATAGGTATCTTTGCCTGTGGCAATGTGAATGTAGGATTAAATACCTCTAAATCAATTATCATGTAAACTCTTGATTGATGTCACTAGAAGAGGTGCTGTATAAATGAAAAATAAAATATAAAATAATAGATCTTAATTTCATAAAAGAGGCACCATTGCCCTCTCTGGACAGTATAGTTTGATGTGTCAGCTAGAGAGCGGTTAACTAATCATACTAAGGACTCAGCGTTTGTGTGTACTTCTGAAAGCACACATAACCAGCCTGTCTTGATCCATCTGGAAAGCTGTAACAAGTGACCATAGACTGGGTGGCTTATAAACAATAGTATTTTATTTTTCATAGTTTTAAAGGTTGGGAGTCCAAGATCAAGATACTGGCAAATTTGGTGTCTGATGAGGGTGTTTCCTGATTCATAGATGGCCATCCTCTTGCTGTTACCTCACATAGAAGAAAGAATAAAGACTCTCCCTGAGGCCTCTTTTATAGAGCTACTAATTTTATGCATGAGGGCTCTGCCCTGATGACCTAATCACCTCCCAAAGGCCCCAGCTCCCAACATCATCACCTTGGGGGTTACGATTTCAACATATACATTTTGTGAACACAAACATTCACACCATAGCATTCCACTCCTACTCTTCCTTCTTGAATGCAAAATGCATTCATTCCATCCCAATAACCCCCAAAGTGTTAATTCATTCCAGCATCAACTCAAATATCTAAAGTCCAAGTCTTATCTAAATCATCTGATGTGTGATTCCCAAGGTACAATTCATCAGGTAGCAAATTGTTCTCCAGCTGCAAACCTGTGAAATCAAACATGTGTAGTTCCAAAATCCAGTGGTGGGACAGACAGAACAAACACTCCCATCCCCAAAAGGAGAAATAGAAATGAAAAAAGGGATAACCTGCCCTGGGCAAGTCCAGAACCTTAAGGCTTCTTAATAATTTTCTTTTGTTTGATGCTCTACCCTCCTAACCCATGAGATAGAGACCTTACCATCCAGACACGGGGATGAGATGCCATCCTGACAGATTTGCTGGATGGGTTGTATCCTCAAGGCTCTGAGCTGATTTTCCCTCATGGTTTTGCTGGATTTTGCTCATGCCACAGCTCTCATGGGTTGGATTGCATGCCTGTGGCTTCCCTAGGATGAAATTAAATGCTAGTAGGTCTACCAGCCTGGGGTATCACTACTACAGTTCTCTGACTGGATTGCATACCCATGGCCCCTGACAGCTCCATCGTTTGAAATGTGGGTGGAAATAGCTATTCCCCCATGACTAATGCACACTGTGCTCTGGCAGAGATAGCACCATGCAGAGACTGTCAAGCTCCTACCCTATGAAGTTGTAACTACACCAGCCTGCATGCAACTTGGCCAGCCAGAGCTGCACCTCGGGCAGCCCAGGAGTTTAGTGCCAGAATGCAGGGAGTGGAACCCAGATTGTGAGGCAGTACTGGGCAGTGTGTACAGATGGTCTCTCTTTTGAAATCATTCTGTCTTACAAGCCCCTGCTCTTGACCTGTGGTAAGAAGGGTAACACTGATCTCTGGGTTGCCTTTGGGGCCATTCCCTGTCATCCCAGACAACAGTTACTAGTTTTTGTTTAGACCAGAAGGCTGACTGGTCTCATCAGATGATCGTTTGACCACATCCAGAACAGACTCTTTCTTTACAATGTGGATATACTGGGAATGTTCCAAATGATTAATAATGCCACTTTAGGTCATTCCCCTTTCTTGCATTTTACTATAAGCAGTCAAGAGGAACCAAGTTGCTCCTTCAACATTTTACTTAGATATTTCCCCAGTCAAATATCCAACTTCATTCTTTACAAGTTCTAACTTCCATAAAACACTATAATGTGAACACAATTCACTCAAGTTCTTTGCAACTTCATACAAAGGATGGCCTTTTTTTCTACTTACATTCTGTTCAGGATTACTTAAGTATTCTGTCTGAAGATTGAGGCTTTCTCTACAGCTATACTTTTTTTATTCTGGGCCCTCACCAGAATTGCTATTAACAGTTCATTCACAGCAATGTAGGCTTTCTCTAGCACAAACCCCCAGACTCTTTTGGCATCTGCATATTATGCCTTCCACATTTTAAAGTATTTTTTTCTATAGCAGCACCCTCTCTTCTCAGTACCAAGTTTCTGCTTTAGTATACTCAGGCTGTTATGGCAAATTGCCACAGACTAAGTGACTTACAAACAACAGACATTTATTCTGCACATTTCTGAATTTCAGGAAGTCCAACATCAAGATGCTGGCAGATTTGGTGCCTGGTGAGGGCCTACTTCCCAGTTTATGGGCAGCCATCTTCTCACTGTAATTGCACAAGCTAGACTGGAGGAGGGATCTCTCTGAGGCCTCTTTAATAAGGCACTAACTTTATTCATGAGGGCTCTGCTTTCAGCTCTAATTACCTCCCAAAAACCCCAGCTCTCAAGACCATCACCTGGAGGTTAGGATTTCCACATATGAATTTTGGAAAGACAAATATTCAGACCATAGCATACCTGCAGCTCATTTTTGGTTCAAAGGAACATATGCCTGGGCCCGTACATAGCTACCTTGCATCTATAATTACTCCATTCATGGTTACATTGCACAAACACTGGGGTGGCCAATGACAAAAGCTACCTGAACTCCACTGGGTAAGTCATCCTGTCCATATTTTTGTTTTGAGTTCCATCAATGGTGGGTGATCTATGGCTGCAGTGATAGGAGATATGAACATGAAGATTGGCTCACTTTATGCCTAGCCTATGGGTCCATCCATGCTTCATGCCCCTTCTGTAGACTCCCTTGTTTCTGATACTCTAATCAGGTTCCTGCAGGCCACTACACAACATTCACCACTGCTCCTAAGTTCATGAATAACCTTACTTCAGTTCTCTTCTCCCTCCATACAGAGTAAATAATTAAACCTCTGCTCTTGGGAAAGATTTCTCCACACCACTTTCCTTCAGGGTCTCCTATAATCAGGTCATAGTACAGCTGCAGTCCTTTTTTGGGGGCTTACACATTTTGAGCCTGCCCCATTTTTGCCTCTTCCATAATTTGAACTCAGATAAGAAGACAGATTCCCAGCTTAGGAAGAAGAGGTTCAATAAAAGTAGATATCTTCAAAGATTATGCCACTGTTCATGTTGCTTGTGATCTCTGAATTTGTTTAAGACCATTTCAGAAGCTATCATTTTTATTATACATCAGATTTATGCTGTACCTGCTTGATCTCATGACTTGATCAATCTGACAAAAGCTACCCTATGGTGGGCAGCTCCTGTTGTGGTCACTTGACGTCCCATGCTCAGAGGCTCAGTCCCTACAATGTCCCAGTAACATGGCTGTGGCTATTTTTCAAATGGTGAGCAGTTTTCTGCTGTAGAAGACAGGGACCCAGTTAAATTTTAGGTGCATTGTAACTCCATTTAGGCCTTGTCTGAGAGTCCACACAGCATTTTTCTTTACTGAAGATACTTTGGAAATAAATAAAGATGACACAATCGAAAGCATGCAGCAGCTATTTATTCAGAGCTTGCTTTAGCTAGGGAGTTGGCCACCAGTTGAATTTGACAGAGAATCAAAAGCAAGCAGAGGAGTGGGAAAACTCTACAGAGGGAAAAAGGAAAGACTTCAGGTTTTCCCTGATTGGAGGCTTGGTATGGGGAAGCTGGAGGCCACTAAATTACAAATGACACTTTCTACATGATTAGGGAAGGATATCTGGCTTTCTCCCTGGTCCTAAGTTATAAGTGTGGGCAAAAACTGAAGAAACTGGTGGTTATTAATCAAGTCCTGTTCATTTGGGAACAATTGCGTAGGGTTATTGTTTGGCTTTCTGGATTGGTTACTGTGGAAAGTAGGTTGTCAACCTGAGCTGATTGTTATATGTTGTGGGTCAGCATTCTGTTTTCACATATAGCCTGTCCTTCATCCATTTGTGTATTCAGTCTCTCACCTCTGGTACCATCTGATGTGCTGACTGTGTATATGTATTTCTATGTACTTCCCTCACAACAGTGAATAACTTTTTATTCTTTTCATTGATGGGGATTAAAAGCAATACTTTTATAAGAGCAACAACTACATGTCAATACTAGAGATTATGGTTTATTTCAGCAAAAGATGCCACATTTGAAACAATAACATGCCAGAAAAAAACCATTACCCTACTTAACCATTTACCCCTGAAAAGGAGGATAAATTAAATACAATATTTTATCTATCTTATTCACAAAACAGTTATTTAAAGCAGTGGGGTACAAGATAATGGACAACAGAAATGACAAACTTTTAAAAATAAAAGACCAAATTTTAAATATTTCATAGGCTTTGTGGACCACAGATTCTCAGTCATATTTATTCAACTCTGCAGGGATAGAAGCAGCTATAGCTAATATGTAAGTGAGTAAGCATGCCTATGTTCCAATAAATCTTATTTGTAGACACCGGAATTTGAATTTCACATGATTTTCTTGCTTCATGAACTACATAAAAAAAGACAGCAAGCTGAATGGTGGTGGTAGATTGATGACCCCTAACATAGGTCATATAGAGACAAACTAGTATTGTTTTTGTCCTTCAAAAGCTGTATTTGAACATAAAAGTGCAAGTATGTATATAAGTAAATAATATAATATAGAAAGACAGAGTTTTTTTGATAAAAAATCCAATGAGTGGTATGAGGTATGTGTGTTCACACATGTTACAGATTAAATACTTCTGAATTAATGCATCTACTTAAAAAGTTTATATTGCTTATTTAAATGTAGCATATTTCTGTCTTATTGCTTTTCATTAATAGACCACAAAAATTCTGTTACTACTTACACCTCTTTTGATAGTCTCATGTTTGATGAAAGAGAGAAAAATGTTTAGAATCAAAGTTAACGTTTATTAATATATTTTGTTTCTCCAACTTTTTTTTCCAAAATATATATTTACCTACTTTTTGATTTACCTTAATGTGACAATTCTTAGTTGTTTATTAAGGAATTAAATTGAATATTTTAATTTTCAAAATAATTAGTTTGGTATATTAATTATTTTTCAAATGGTTTTTGCTTATATGTTTGTGTGAAAATATTCAGTCATGGCCAATGAGACTGCTTTTAGAGAAAGGAAACATTTGTTCTTCAGACGTTGAACTAAATTTATGCAAAAGGGTCCAAACCTCAGATCCAGGTAACCAAAACAGTACATTCTATAGACTTGCTGAGAAAGAATTCAAAAGACCCTATACTTTAAAATATCCAATTCTATATAAAATTTAACTTAGTGAGATGGCTATTACTATGCCACATTTACAGAAAACATAAGCGAAACTCAGAGATTTAAGTTACTTGAATAAAATTATAGTAACCTAGGGCAGAGATATGCTTTTTTTTTTTTTTGAGTCGGAATCTCACTCTGTTGATCAGGCTGGAGTGCAGGGCACACTTATGGCTACTGAAGCTTTGACCTACTTGGGTTGAGGCTATCCTTCCACCTCAGCCTCCCGAGTAGCTGGGACTGCAGGTGTGCCACAAAGCCTGTCTATTTTTTTATTAATTGTAGAGATGAAGTCTTGCCATGTTATCCAGGCTGGTCTTGGACTCCTGGGCTCAGGCAATCCTCTCACCTTGGCCTCCCAAAGTGCTGGGATTACAGGTGTGAGCCCTGTTGAGGTGTTTGACCCCAAAGTTAATTTATATTTTGTCAATATGCTAAATGAAACTATATAATTATCAAGCTGTTCAAAAAGAAACTATGACATAGTTTAAATAAAAAAAGAATCATATGCAAATTGGGGGAAGTTTTTATGTATATGTACGTGGGTGAGTAAATGTATAGATATTGCAAACTGGTCATTCTTTTATTTTTGAAACCTACAGTATAGGGTAGATTGTATGTCCCTAATAGTATTTGGTAATTTACCCTGTAGCGTATCAGCATAAGTGCTCTAAAGATAGGATCACAGATTTGGAAACATTCCAGTGTTTTCATGGTGAGGAACATTTGTTTCACACAATTTTATCTAATTTCTGAGGTTCACTATTTTGATATATGATCTAAGTTAATTAAAGTCTGAGGACTCTGTTCCCCTAGGTCATTTACTACAAAGGTCTCCAGATCATTGATGGCAAATTACTAAGCAATCCACCAAGTTAGGTCTTAGCTGATATATGAACCAGTTTTTAATCTTCATAGTATTATCGAATCGTGGTCACTGGGCTCATTCCCCAAAATGTGTGATTCTCCATCTACATTTAGTCAACTGCATTCATTTTTTATGCAATCAAGGCCTAATGCTGCATAGAGAGAAGCTGTATCTGATCATTTAAAAAAAAATCTAGAAGATGTCAGCAATTCCAAGAGGCAGAGGGGACTGGAGATAATTAAAATTTAAGGTAGACACTAAAGTGGAAAAAAGTCCATAATGTACCTTGCCTGGTAGTCAAAGTTTTGTAGATAATTTATGTCTAATATTAATTCTCAAAGATGCTAGACTTTGGTGATTTTGTTTGTAAGGGGAAAAAATTATCTGTGACAGTCCTAGATATGTATATAACAGCCAGCCCAGAATTCAGGTTTTAGAGGAAAACTGTATGGAATCAATATTTCTGTTTGAATATCTGCATGATCATATCAATTAAATAAGGGCATCATGAATACTCTTGAATTTATCAAACCCAGTATATAACATGGCGTAGGCACCATTATGGATCTAAACTCAGTAACCAAGTAGGATAATACCTTGACTTTATCCTGTTGTTTTTTAGAAAAAAACTGGTGACAGAGCTATGACCATTTGGTGACTTGAGTTTATTTTAAACTGCAAATGTATGTGCCCAGCACAGACACAACCTCAAATCATGCTAACAATGATACCATTTGTGTTCCTACAATGATACAAATAATCATAATCAGGGAAACTTTTAAAGATCAATAAAATACAGGTTAACATGTATAACATTACACTGCTCATTTTGAGTAGATCTGTCTTCTATATTAAGGAAATGAAAATATGTTCAAAATTTACCTTCAATAAGTACTTATTCCACTGAATTAATTAAATGATAAAATGTAGGAATCATTTAATAAATAATTAAGAATTATTTACAGTGACATTTAGTTTTTCTACTCAAAGAATATTTTCTGTGTCTGGTTTTCTTATGATCCATAGATGTTACTTCCTAAAAATGACCCATAGCTAGTTTTTAGACACTTGGTTATTAATTAATATGTATTTGTAAAGTATTAAGTAAAATTTTAGAGATAATAATTATTATGATAAAAACACAGATTAAATATGCTTTTTCTTTTTTTTTTATGAGTTGGAGACTCACTCCATTTCCCAGGCTGAAGTGCAATGGCACGCTCACGGCCACCCCAGCATCAACCTGCTGGGCTCAGGTGATCCTTCTATCTTAGCCTTCCAAGTAGCCAGAACTACAGGTGTGTGCTACTACACCCGGCTTATCTTTTTGATTTATTGTAGAGATGAGGGTTTGCCAAGTTGCCCAGGCTGTTTTCGAACCCATGGGCTCAGGCAATCCCCTCATCTGGGCCTCCCAAAGTGCTGAGATTACAGCCTTGAGCCACTGCATTGGGCCAATATGCTTTTTCTGTACTCTAGTTTTTAATGTTTAAACATTAGTTTCTTTACTCTTTTAGCTCTTTTTAAACTATCTGCTGGTTGTATTTCAAAGTTATAAGCTCATAACCCTGATCAATGTAAAGTTATAAACATATATAGTTATAAACTCATAATCTTGATGAATATTATGGTTTATATAATAAAAATTTGGAGTATAAAAGTGGAGCAGGACTGTGGTAATGATACTGATGACTGTTATAATAATGGACAATTCTGAGACACACTGTGCAATGCCTCCCTCTCACCTGATAGTGGAAGTCCTTCAATTATCCTTATTCTAAAAAAATAAATTCAGTCCTTATAGCAGATATATGTGTTCAACATATAATATTAATAGACAAATGGAATTCTCAGGTTGGTGAAGAAAATGGCAGGCCATCAATGTGGCATAATACAGATATATGAGCAGTGTAATGCTATACATTTTAGCCAATAAGATCTTACTGATCTTTTAAAAAATCTGCCTGATTATGACTATTTATATCATTGTAGGAGTACAACATGGCATCACTGTTAGCATGATGAGTACATACAGAGCAGTTTAATAAATAAACTCAAGTCACCAAACAGTCTTAGCTCAGTCACCAAACAGTTTTTATATAGAGATATAAGAATTCCTTGAAGTTATACAGGATAAAAAATTGCAAAATTGCTGTTAGAGGATTCAAAAGTGTTGAATAGAAATATGTGTGATAATTTGAGTTTGTTTCCCACTTACTTTTCCACTTACTTATGACTTTCACCAACAATTAACTGTTTTTAACCATGAAGAACATTTCATTGACTTAGTTCTACACAGTTCCATGAGTTGCTGTGTCCTTTTTTTTTTTTTTTTGAGTTGGAATTTACTCTGTTGCCCAGGCTGGAGTGCAGTGGCACACTCACGACCACCCCAGCACTTTGGGAGGCCCAGATGAGGGAACTGTCAACCTGCTGGGTACTGGCAATCCTTCTACCTTAGCCTTCCAAGTAGCCAGAACTACAGGTGTGCACTACCATACCCAGCTAATTTATTATTATTATTATTGTAGAGATGAGGGCTTGCCAAATTGCCTGGGCTAGTCTTGATACCGCAGGCTTAGGCAATCCACTCGCCTTGGCTTCCCAAAGTGCTGGGATTACAGGCTAAGCCACTGAGCCCGGCCATTGCTGTGTTCTGAGGTGGACACAGTTCAAGTTAATTCTCAGTTCTTACCTAATTCTCCAGTCTTCTCTTATTCAGACTTTAGCTGTCTTTTCTGTATTGATATAGCATTCCTTTCACATCTAAATTCAGAAGATAAATTAGGCCATGTCCTAATTCAGTTTTACTGCTTCTTCAGCACTTCATAGAATGTGTGAAATATAATGAGCATTCGGCAAATGTAGAATTAAAAAAGTGAATGAATGGTATAGGCTTCTCAACTATTTTTAATTGTCACTTCCTGAAATAATGTGAATATAACTTTCAGTGAAAATGGTGCTTGCTGCTCATTAGTAACAGGATAAGTTAAATAATTAGCTCCGATTTTTAATTTTAGCAGACATGACCAAAATAACAAGAATAGGTTTTCTTCTTAACTGATATTATTTTGCCACAAAAAGAATTTGAATATAGACACCTAGTTCATCAACTTAGACTAGAGAGTGGCATTGTTAGCATTATGAAATTTTCTGCTCCGATAACAAAGAACAGAATCCCCAGGTGTTTTGACATTTGTACTATGTCAATACTCTTCTGATATTTTTTTTTAAATTCCAACACATATGGAAACTTCCACATGTGCAGCACTTTTCTTATTCAACTTGAAGAGGGAACTCTGCTTTTTAGCAAGAGAACAATTTGGGGAATGGCTTTAGCTCTCACTGGAATGCAATTGCAGTGAAGTTGTTTGTCTCATTTTCTCCTTGAAAATGCATCCTGCTGAACTCCATGGTTTGTTTGGCCTTCTGGTTAATAAATATTGGCTTCATACTCTTTTGAGGATATTGTGATAGTACTATTGGCCTATAGATAAGTTAAACAATTGTAGCACCCAAAATCTGAAAAGTTATTTGAAGTGAAATACGGTTACACAGAAAACTATAATAAAGATATATGGTACCAGGCATTGTCCTAAGTAGTTTAGATGTAGTAACTCATCTAAGCCTCAAGACTACCTTATGAGGTTGTTTGATCAATCCCTTACTTTAAAAATGATGAAAGGGAGGGAAAGTTAGTTAAGGATGGGACTGGGCTTAGAATCCAGGCAGCCTACCCCCAATTTATGCTCTCAGCCTCTAAACTACATTGTCTTCCAGCTAGGCTGATAAATAATGGCAGGAGCGACACAGTTAAGAGACTGCAGGACAGTAGATAAGAACAGGTTTCTTACTTCAAATTTCAGAAGTTTGTATTTGAATAAGTTTTGAAGAGGTTTCAAAAATGGAGGTGAGAAATAAAAGCAGAGGTACAGATGTGTAAATGTGCAGTAAGTGTGTAAAACCACAAGATGATCCACTTGATGTGTGAATTGTGTGTTTAAAATAACAAAATATAACTTTCATAAAGTAGTTTGGAACCAACCACTGAATATCTTGAATTCAAGACAAAAAAAATGTGAGCTTTATTTGGTCAACAACAGAGAATATTGATGGTTTCTAAGTAAGGCAATTATTTAAGTCTGGCAATTTCTATCACTCTGTTTGGCAATTAGCCAACAAGAGAAAAGTAAAACAGACGGGTATTTCATTAAAATTGTGCTAAATAATTGGTTTGTAATTTAAACAATTAAAGTGAATAAATTAACTACATTTAAAAAAATTTTCCCCAAATATACAACAGTTAATAGCTTGGGCTCAGGGATATCAGAAATGATATGTAGAATTTTAGGTGTCTATTTCTTTCTTTCTTTTTTTTTTGAGTTGGAGTCTCACTCTGTTACCCAGGCTGGAGTGCATTAGCACACTCACAGCCACCCAGTGTCAACCTGCTGGGCTCCAGTGATCCTTCCACCTCAGCATTCCAAGTAACCAGAACTACAGACATGCCCTACCATGCCCTGCTAATTTTTTTTTTTTTTTTTTTTTTTTT
>NW_007251395.1:17134-41612 GCF_000164805.1 Carlito syrichta | reverse complement strand
CAAGTACAACTAAAAATGTTTCTATGTAAAAGCCACAATAAAGTCAAATGAAATACTAGATAACAGTCTTAAAAATTGGTCTTTCTTGGGAGTTCCCAAGAGAATAACAACAGTAATGTGATTCTAAGAAATGCCTTCTTCTTGATCAATCATCTCTGTTTTAACTGAAAATACATCTGCTAGCATATGTTTTGGAATTTCTGAACCTCTGACTTTCAAGGCATAGCAAGCATTCTCCACTTTGGCCAGACTTTGTTTCAAGGTATACAACTTCTTAGAAACCTCGTACGGTCCGGTGTTGCCAATGAATGAAAACCCATCATAAACCTGACGTAAAAACTGGCTCACTTCAAAGGGGGTGTCGATATCCCCATTCCCCACACTGTTAATACACATCCGCATCAACTCTCCAGTTAAATCAGCCACTCCCAGAAGATAATCAACAGGTGTGACTTTCAGTCTCCAAGTACCAAATTGCTTATCCTGTGCATCAGAGGAAGGCTGGTAAAAGACAAAACAAAAACAACACACACACAAAGAAAATACACTGTGAAAAATAGTAAATATGGCAAGTATCACATTTATTATAAACTACAAAACTAATAGCAGATAAGTCATACTAATTTTTTCTAAATAAAACAACCTATTTTGCTTAATAACTATGTAAGATGTCACAAGAGGAATCCATGCCCTGGATAGGGAGTTGAACCCGATGACTTCCAGATGCTTTTTAAATCTAGTACTTATTATTATAAAACCCATTTCCAACTTCACTCAACACCTAAAATGAACACATTCTGAAACAAGACTTAATGACTGTATTGCATGACACTCACTTATTTAAATGGCAAATAATCAGGACCTCCAAGCTTATGATCCATCCATGTTTCCCTAAGTCATTTGGTCCCTTTCTGGCTTCTTGTCTTCCCCTACTTAGCACTGGCCTTCACAATTTATTACTCTCTCACTGTATCCTTGATTCCCTGGGACTCCTGTATTTTCTACTGCAACTGCCCAGCAAAAACAGAATCCTCAGTCAACACTAACATCTACTCATTAGTCCTTAATCCAGGTGGCTGAGTAATACTGAGTTGAAAAATTATTACTGTAACTGCATAAAGCTTTTATCACTACAAGTTACTCACCAATCCTCTTATTTACTCTTAAATGGTTCTCTCGTCAGCCTCTTCCAACAATTGCAAACTTTCCCTGCTCTTCTCAGTCCCCTAGTCAATCCCAAACCTCTTCACCTTCAGAACACAGTCTTGCCCAATTCCACTGACCTGGTCGCTTGCCAGATCACCTCGCACAACCTCTACCTTTACCTCTACCCAAAAACCACTACTGACAGCCACATCCATTTTACCTTCTAGACTCCAGTCTCAGATGATGAGTTGTCCCTCCTCTTGTCTGAGGTTAACTCTTCCAAATGACCTTGACCCATCTCCTCCCACCTCTTCCGGGACCTTGCTTCATAAGGGGTATGCCCTTGGGCAAGTTATTTCATCTCTCTAAACCTCAGTTTCCTCATCTGTAAAATGGGATAACAGTACCTACCTCAGAGGTTTATTTTAAGGATCAAATGAGATAACATTATCAAGTCCTTGGCAACATAAAATACTCAATAAATATTTGCCACTATCATCTTTATCATCATTATGTAAATTTCCTCCCTCCACATCAATTTCTCTTTCTTTATTGTGTTCTTTCTGGTAGAGGTGATGCCTAAATTGCCATTTATTTATTTTTTTTCCATAATCAATATTTTTTATTATGGTTTTGTGGCTAAATTGTTATTAAAAGACGGCAAAGTTGCAATTACATCAGAAGGCATTTCAGGCAGTAGAAACTAAAAAGGCATGCAGTAGGTAAGAACTGTGTTGTGTGTATTTAAAGAACTAGTGGCATTTCTTTTTTTTTTTTTGAGTTGGAGTCTCACTCTGTCGCCCAGACTGGAGTGCAGTGGCCACTCCCGGCCACCGCAGCCTCAACCTGCTGGGCTCCAGCGATCCTTCCGCCTCAGCCTTCCAAGTAGCTGGAACTAAAGGCGTGCGCTACCACGCCCGGCTCATTTTTTATTTATTGTAGAGATAAGGTCTCGGTCTGCCCAGGCGGGTCTCGAACCTGCGGGCTCAGGCAATCCAATCACCAAAGGCGGGGGATTACAGGCTGAGCCACCGAGCCCGGCTTGTGACATTTCTTTTGAGTAAAGTTTATTTATCTATTTATTTTTGAGCTGGAGTCTAATTCTGCCACCCAGGCTGGAGTGCAGTGGCAAACTCACAGCTACCATAGCCTCGACTGCTGTGCTCAGGTAATCCTTCCGCCTCAGCCTCCAAGTAGCTGGAACTACAAGCAGGCGCAGCACCTTGTGATTTTTTTGATATATTGTAGAGACGAGGTCTCTCCAAGCTATCCAGGCTGGTCTCAAACCTCTGGGCTCAAGCTATCCTCTCGTCTTGGCCTTCCAAAGTGCTGGGATTACAGGTGTGAACCACTGTGCCCAGCTTCTTTTGAGTAAAGTTTAAGGCGTAGTACAAGATGAGACTAGGGAGATAGCTTTATTAAGATCACGCTGGTTGCTCTGTGTCCAATACATGAATCCTAACACTGTCTGGACTCTTCGGACATCATTTGGTACAATGCCCTCATCACATAAGAATGAGGCCTAAGAAACATCACAGGTAATAAAGCTTCTTAATTGCACTTTTCTATTTCTCTCTACTTATATATATGTTTGAAATTTTTCATAATACAAAACTTTTTTGTAAAATAAATGTAATGGTTTTGACGATATTTTCAACAGGCGGTTCGGAACAAAATACCCTGTCAAATTCCCAAAACTTTTAGTACCAATCACCAAGAAGCTTTAGAACTGTAAGAAAAAATTACTTATGAATGTGGTCTTAACCATCTGAAAATATATATGAATATTGTAACATCATAATCTTAGAATAATTTAGTGTCTAAGTTCTGAAAACAGTACATTTACTCTATGTTTTGTGGCCTTTCCCCTAGTATCTTTCATTTTGATTTCGAGAATGTGAAAGGAAGGTATGGTAACTTTCCTAACGCTATTATTTTTTTTCTTCTTTTTTATTTTTTGAGTTGGAGTCTCACTCTTGTCACCCAGGCTGGAGAGTAGCAGCAGGCTCACAGCCACCATGGCCTTGATGTGGTGGGCTTAGGCGATCCTCCAACCTAGCTGGAACAACAGATGCATATCACCACACCCAGCTAATTTTTGTGATTTGTTGTAGAGATGAGTTCTCGCCAAGTTGCCCAGGCTGGTCTCGAACCCCTGGGCTCACAGTCAATCCTCTCACCTTGGCCTCCCAAAGTGCTGAGATTGCAGGTTGAGCCACCGCACCTGGCCCCTAATGTTATTTTTTTCAGAGTCTGAATCTCATTCTGTCACCCAGGCTGGAGTACAACAGCACACTCACGGTCACCGCAACTTTGACCTACTGGGCTCAGGAGATTCTTCCACCTCAGCCTTCCAAGTAGCTTGAACCACAGGCATGCGCCATCACACTTGGCTAATTTTTTTTAAAATTTATTGTATAGACGAGGTCTCACCAAGTTGCCCAGACTGGTCTCAAACTCCTGGACTCGGGCAGTTCTCTTGCCTCAGGCTCCTGAAGTGCTGGCATTACAGGCTTGAGCCACTGCACCCGGCCCTAATGTTACTTTAAAATCAGGTCTAGCCAAGATGCCCAGGCTCTTTTCAAACTTGTGGACTGCCAGAGCCCACAGGCCCGAGAACAGCCTGGGCAACTTGGCAAAACCTGATCTCTACGAAAAATCAAAAAATTCACCGGACATGGCAGCGTGCACCTGTAGTTCCGGCTACTTGGAAGGTTGAGGCAGAAGGATAGCCAGAGCCCAGAAGGTCGACAGTGGGGTAGCGGCCACTGCACTCCAGCCATGAGTGGCCACTGCACTCCAGCCTAGGCAACAGAATGAGACTCCAACTCAAAAAAAAAACAAAAAACAGCAAGCTAAGTGACAAAGGCTTATTTTACTTCTTCCTGTAATTCAATCTACACTAAATGAATCAAGGATATGAAGGAATTTTATTCCTCAAAATGAACTTCCTCTGTAATAAACTTCCTATAATTTTAAAAATTAATAGGTGGCTTCCTTAAAGTAAGTTATACCTGTCATGCCAAATTAGTCTTATTTTGTATTTTAACATTTTATTTGATATTTAAGAAAATATTATTTCTATTCCATCTCCTCCCTACCTATACTGAATCGCTGAGTGGTGCTTTAAAAAAATAATGTAAAAAATTATTTATCTTCTAGTATTTCCAAAAAGGTATCAAATATTCAGACCAGAACAATTCTCATTATGTAATAACCACTTTATATTAACAAACTATTGAGCACTTATGTGTCAAGTGCTAGACAACACCTAACTAAAAACCTTTAAAGTCAAATCCTTTAATACAACCCTTTGAGGCAGGTACCTGACGCAAGGAATCCCTGTACCACACTTTGACAAGCACTGGCAGAGTGGACAAGGGCACAGGCTTAGATTCAAAATATCTAGTTTCAAATCTTAGCTCTGTCACAATTTTTACAGTGTGGTTTCTGTTAAATTACCTTCTAAAACCTGCTTCTTTCTCGGTAAAATGAGAGTAGCAATTCTTACTTCATATGGGTATAAAAAAAATTAAATGAGATAGTGCTTATAAAGGGCACATTTAAAAACACATAGTAAAACCGAAAGACTCAGTATAATCACTCAATAACGCTTTAGGTGAAGAGAGTTACTGTCCCCAACAACTCACAGTTGTTCTTGTTTTATTCACTAACTGAAATATTTAAAAAGACTATTTTCCTAGTTGAGAATCTATGAAACCACATGCTAGAAAGAACATTCTTATCTCAATCTTATTAGCATTATAGGCCAATAAATTCCCTGCAGTCATTATGCTGCTATATAAACTATATAATAAATGTGAAATATGATTTTAAATTCTCACGGTCTTATTTTCTTTCCCACTATCTTCTGTTGTAAATATCAACTGCTTATTAATTTCATCCATGCTGATTAATGATCGTGTTTTGATGAAGTGTTGAAAAGAGACAGCTTCCACATATTCCTGCAGTCCTGAAAAACCAACAAGAAAGTTACTCAGAACAGTGCCAAATTAATAAGAATGTCCTAATAAAAAACCTCCACTAGAGCCTCATCTAGCACAACAAAAGCTTAATGGACGCCTAGTATAACGCTGGCACTAGACCACACACGCAGAATACAAAGAAACACCTGAGGATAGGTGGCTGGGATTAGCACTGAACACAGCAAAAGTTTCTTTAACAGCTCAAATACAGATGTATTAGTCTTCTTCTTACTTCTTGAATCATTACTCTTAACAATCTACTTTTTCCTACAGAGAAATATCAAAGATATTTTCAGAAAAAATTTTTTTAAAGAATTAAGAAAGGAGCCGGAGGTGGTGGCTCACAGCTATAATCCCAGCACTTTGGGAGGCTGAGAGAGGAGGACTGCTTGAGCCCAGGAATTCAAGACCAGCCTAGGCAACAAAGTAAGACCACTTGTCTACAAAAAAAAAAAAAAGACATGCATGGTGGTGCACGCTTGTAGTACCAGCTACTTGGGAGGCTGAGGTAGAAGGATCACCTGAGCTCAGGAGTCATGTCTATGGGGAGCCATGATCATGCCACTGCACTCCAGCCTGGGTAATAGTTGAGTGAGACCCCAACTCAAAAAATAAAGAAATAGGCCGGGCTTGGTAGCTCAGCCTGTAATCCCAGCACTTTCAGAGGCCAAGGTAAGTGGATTGCTTGAGCCTGCAGATTCAAGTCCCACCTGGGCAACTTGGCAAGACCTCAGCTCTACAATAAATCAAAAAATATTAGCCAGGCGTGGTAGCGTGCGCTTGTAGTTCCAGCTACTTGGAAGGCTGAGACAGAAGGATCGCCAGAGCCCAGCAGGTTGAGGCTGTGGTGGCTGGGAGCGGCCACTGCACTCCAGTCTGGGCGACAGAGTGAGACTCCAACTCAAAAAATAAATAAATAAAATTAACAAATAAAGCGAATTAGGGAAAATAAACAAATAAAGCTAATTAGGGAAAATAAATAAATAAAATAAACAAATAAAGCGAATTAGGGAAAGGCTATCTATGATAGGTTTTACCAGAAAGAGTAAATTACATTTTGCTTCCTTAAGCAGCAAAACAGAACAATGATGCAATCAAATATAAAATCAAGGTTCATTTGACTCTTTCTTAAAATACTGATAGGCAAAATTACTCTAAATAATGTAGGTAAAAGTGTCAAAATACAAAATTCTGTGTGTCTCGTCATATTTCAAAATGGATCTAAGAAGAATAGATAACACCTTTCGGCTTTAGTAATTTAAGTTTTTTTTTTAAAAGCTAAGAAATACAATTTTGTACCAGACATAAATTCTAAAAACAAAAACCCAAAGCAGACACGCTTGAATAAAAAACAAACCTTGGCAAAGATCAAAAGAGTATTGCAAATACCTTTTAAAAAATTTGTATAAATTTAAGGGGTGGTTCAAGTGCAATTTTGTCACATGGCTATAGTACTATAAATACTTTTTCAAGTTTTAAAACAACGAAATTCTATAGCCACAATTTTAAATATTGTTTTATTATGTCTTAATGCATAACGTGATAAAGGGAAAAAGAATTTCTTTGTGTTTTTTTTTTTTTTTTGAGCTGTAGTCTCACTCTGTCGCCCAGCTAGAGTGCAGTGGCACGCTCACGGCCACCACAGCCTCGACCTGCTGGGCTCAGGAGATCCTTCTGCCTCAGCCTTCCAAGTAGCCAGAAATACAGACGCATGCCACCACGCTCAACTAGTTGTGATTTACTGTAGAGATGAGGTCTCACCAAATTATTCAAGCTGGTTTTGAACTCCGGGGCGCAGGTAATCCTCTCACCTAGGCCTCCCAAAGTGCTGGGATTGCAGGCTGAGCCACCACGCCCAGCCTTGCCTTTTTAATATACAAGTATAACTACAACCACATCATTCTCTGTTTAAAGCACAAATAACTTCCCATGGTTCTTAGAATACAGAGCAAAATCATTAACTATAATGATTACAGTAACATTAAATCATTACAGGCAACTGCAGCACAATGGTAAGTGTCTGTGTGTCTAAACATATCTAAACATAGAAAAGGTACAGTAAAAACTACGGTATTATAATCTTATGGGACCACTGTAATACATGTGGTCTGTCACTGAAACGTCATTATGGAGCACATGATCGTGTTTCAAGACATATCCTGTCCCCAAATCTTACTACTTGGCTTACATTTCAGGATCATGTTGAGCAAAATATAGAACTGCTTTAAATGTTAGACTCAAACACCAGTGGTAAGGTGCATGTCCTACACATGGCAACTGATATGGAAGGAGATGGTAAAAAAAAATTAACTGTCAGCTCAAGATGGCGCGCGTATTCTTCTGAGTCATTGTGCTAATGACTGACCAAGCAATCATTCTCTCACTTAATGGGTATGAGCCTGTGTAAACTCATAACTGCCTGGTTCACTGCAATATCCCTGGTAACATAATAAGCACAAAAATCACTAAAAGAGGTGCATCCACTAAAAAACTAATGGCAATTTAAAATTACATTTTATGGCCGGGTTCGGTGGCTCAGTCTGTAATCCCAGTACTTTGGGAGGCCGAGGCAAATAGATTGCCTGAGCCCGCGGGTTCGAAACCAGCCCATGCACCTTGGCAAGACCTCATCTCTACGACAAAGTTTTAAAAAATTTAGCCGGGCATGGATCACTGGAGCCCAGCAGGTTGACGCTGGGGTGGCCGGCAGTATGCCACTGCACTCCAGCCTGGGCAACAGAGTAAGATTCCAACTCAAAAAAAAAGTTACATTTTATAAGAACATGTAATAAACACGAAAATGCCTGCTGTGAAATAACACAAAATACAATGAAAGAACGGATACAGGGTTTCCACTTTGGAGAGGGGAAAAGTTCTAGAGATGGACGATGATGACGGCTGCAAAAGCATGTGCGTGCACTAAATGCCACAGAAATGTACACTTATAAATAGCTGAAATGGTAAGTTTTATGTTAGGTACTTTATGCCACAGTGGGGTTTTTTTTTGCTTTGTTTTGAGTCAGGGTCTCATTCTGCCACCCAGGCTGAAGTGTAGGGGCACGAGCATGGCTCACTGTAGCCTCAAACTCCTGGGCTCAAGTGTCCTCCCTCCTCAGCCTCTCAAGTAGCTCAGACTACAGGTGCATGCCACCATAACTGGCATATTTTTTTGTAAAAAATACCTTGGCACGCTCACGGCCTCCCCAGCGTCAGCCTGCTGGGCTCAGGCGATCCTTCTGCCTCAGCCTTCCAAATAGCTGAACTACAGGCATGTGCCACCATGCCCAGCTAATATATATATCCCTGGACACAGGCAATCCTCCCGCCTCGGCCTCCCAAAGTGCTAGGATTACAGGCTTGAGCCACCGCACCCAGCCTCTTTTCTTAATGTCAACACTTACAGCTATAAATTTCCACTGCTTGTTAAAGTCCATAGGTTTCAGAATGCTGTATTTCATTTCAAATACAATCTCTCTCTCCCTTTCTTAAATTTCTATTTCTAGGCTGTCCCATGTTTCTGGCACAGTCGTCAGCATGAACAACAAGCCTGCTTTCTAAGCTGGGGTTTAGTATCAGCTCACCACTTGACTGCAACAAAGAACTGGTCAGATGCAGTAGCAGGTGGCTAAAAATACAAGCTCTTTTATATAGCAGATGTTCAACATTTTGTTTGTATTTGTCTGAAGATTCTATGACTGAATATTTGCTGCTGATCTAGTTAGTAGAAGATCAAACCATTGGCTAATACACCAATTTTATGAGATCAAGCTTCAGTTTTCTTAAAGTGACATAAAAGTTTTATAAGATGGTATTAACTTTACAGCCATACTTAGAAAAAAACTAGATGCACTCCCCTAAACAATGCTGTTCATCCTGTTTGTTGATTTTAATATTATTTCATATGTAGCTGTTGATAAAATCACAAACACTTCAGCAATAATAATGATTTTTTAAATATCATTCAGAAGCGCCTTGGTGCAGAAGCAAATGGCATTTGTTTGGTTGCTATATAACTTAGTTTCATTAAGATGGACTTTTTTTTCATATTTCAGTAGGAAGAATAATTCATAATTTTCCAAATTTGAAAAGTGCCATAGAGATCATGGTGTCTAGTACTTTGTTTTACAAGTGAGACCCAGACCTGGAAGTTAGTTGTAATTAGTTAATTTTAACAACTACAAATCTTTTTTTTCACAGTCCATTACATCTGATATAAAAATCATTTTAAAAATATATATTCACTGGGTGTGGTGGCTCATGCCTGTAATCCCACATTTTGGGAGGCCAAGGCAAGAGGACTACTTGAGCCTGGAAGCCAGCACATATACTAAAATTCGAACGATACAGAGAAGATTAGCATGGCCCCTGCGCAAAGATGACATGAAAATTCGTGAAGTGTTCCATATTTTCAAACTGCCAGGGGAGGGTAGGGGCAGGATTTGCAGTAGTGGGAAACTGCCAGAGAAAGGGGGACACACTTCATCAACAAGGGTACCTGCATAATGAACATTTGCATACCTACCCCTGAATTATAGTTCACATCTTTAAAATTTAAAAACAAAAAACAAAAAAACCCACATTTCCATACTTTGAATTGATTCATGTGGATAAAATAACTTTTTACAACCAATAAATCTGGACATATTTTTTTCCCATTGAAAAAGGATATTTTACCATATATGTTACGATTATTATTATCTTTGTTAAATAACATTCATTTAGAACAGGAGTAGTTTTAGAAATATTGTACCAGTCAGGTGCAGTGGCTCAAGCCTGTAATCACAGTACTTTGGGAGGCAGAGGCAAGAGGACTGCCTGAGTCCCGGGGTTCAAGACCAGCCTGGGCAACTTGGCGAGACCTCCTCTCCACAATTAATCAAAAAATTAACCGGGTGTGGGTGCATGCGCCAGTGGTTCCAGCTATTTGGAAGGCTAAGGTGAAAGGATCACCTGAGCCCAACAGCTGGAGGCTGCGGAGATTGTCAGCGTGCCACTGCACTCTAGCCTGGGAGACAGAGTGAGACTCTAACTCAAAAAAAAAAAAAGAAATACAATATCGGTTTGCTTTTTGAATTTTGTGAACAATGCTGCTGCTATGTACATGAGTTGGTTCATACCTCAAGTCCCTGCTATCAGCTCATTGGGATATATACCCAGAAGCCTCAAACAAAACTTTTTAAAAATAAAGTATTAGAGCCGGGCCTGGTGGCTCATGTCTATAATCCCAGTACTGATGAGACCTCATCTCTACAATAAATAAAAAAATTAGCCAGCCGTGGTGGCACATGCCTGTAGTTCCAGTTACTTGGAAGGCTGAGGCAGAAGGATCGCCTGAGCCCAGCAGGTCAAGGCTGCGGTGGCTGTGAGCAGCATGCCACTGCACTCCAGCCTGGGCAACAGAGTGAGAATCTGACTCTAAGAAAATAAATAAATATAAAATAAAATACGAATAATAGTCTACTAAGTCTTGCATGTCTAAGATTACGCATCTGGTACTTTACATCCATCTTTTAAATGCTCACTGTAACCTTCAATGACTGTATTACTCTCCTTCCTTAGTGACAAACAGGCTCAGAGAAACTAGGAAATTCATCCAAGTCGAAAGCTCATGCCCTTCCCATTTTCCACCACTAAATTCCCATCTCATCTTTTCTCCATGCTTTAACCTAATCTCTAGTCTCTCACACATACTTCATATTTGCATGATTCCATGCCACTCTTTACCTGTGAATCCCCTCTCACTTTTTCTGCCTACAAAATAAGTTTAGATGTTTTGATATACCCCAATCAAGGCAGCACTAATTTCTTCATTCTCACTACAAAAAAACTTTTACTCAGTTAAATGTTTCAGTCAGTTTTGGACTAAAAAGAGCTACTGATCTCCTATTTCGTGTCCTAGAACGTTGAGGGCAGGGACTGCCTTGACGACTTGCTCCTTGCCAGATTCCCAAAGACAGCACCTTATGTAGAAGAGACTCAAATGTTTACAGTAAATTGCTTCTAATAATCTCTTCCTGCTCCTCACTAGTTTTATGAAAATATAAACGACTCAAAAAAATATTTTAAAATTTAGTATTCAAGTATTCAGAGCTACCTAGTTGTACTTAATTTATAATACTTCAAGAAATATTCCTAGGCCAGGCTTGGTGGCTCAGCCTGTAATCCCGCGCTTTGGGAGGCTGAGGTGAGTGGATTGCCTGAGCCCGTGGGTTCGAGACCCGCCTGGGCAACTTGGCAAGACCTCGTCTCCACAATAAATCAAAAATTAGCCGGGTGTGGTAGCACACGCCTGTAGTTTCGGCTACTTGGAAGGCTGAGGCGAAGGATTGCCGGAGCCCAGCAGAGCGAGGCTGCAGTGGCCATGAGAATGCCATTGCACTCCAGCCTGGGTGACAGAGTGAGACCCTAACTCAAAAAAACAAAGAACAAAAACTGGAAATTAAAAAAATGAATTGTGGATGTAGTTTGTGTAAGGAAGATGACGTAAGACTCCAATCAGTGGATTTATATTCAAAGAAAGGCTTTGATTTTGCATTGGTGTCAGAAATGTTAGTATATCCACTGCTTTTCTGGCATGAAAAGAAAGCTTATGGCAAACTGTTGGGGCTTGTCACCCAGTTTGCAAGACAGTGAGGGGCAAAATCCAGGGCAATGTTAATGTTACTTTAAAATCCAGTATCAGCCGGGCTCGGTGGCTCAGCCTGTAATCCCGCACTTTGGGAGGCTGAGGTGAGTGGATTGCCTGAGCCCGTGGGTTCAATACCCGCCTGGGCAACTTGGCGAGACCTCATCTCTACAATAAATCAAAAAATCAGCCAGGCGTAGTAGCACGCGCCTGTAATTCCAGCTACTTGGAAGGCTGAGGCGGAAGGATCGCTGGAGCCCAGCAGGTCGAGGCTGTGGTGGCTGGGAGCGGCCACTGTACTCCAGTCTGGGTGACTGAGTGAGACTCCAACTCAAAAAAAAAAAAAGAAAGAAAGAAATATTCCTACAAAATTACAGAGTTCAAATTGATGAAGTTCAGAATTTGAGATACTGACTTATTTTACAAAAAAAGGGAATATGGAACAAGAGTTCTCAAAATTTATCTGTGGTGTCAATCTCTATTAAATGTGGGCAACTGTGAGATATTCAATTTTTAAGTACATCCAAGGTCATTAATGTAAATCGTTCTTGGGATGTGTTTGATAAAAGTTACTTTAGAGATGAGGTAGCTATTTCTGCTATATCAAAATTACTTTTCATGCTATAACACAGAGAAAGTTCAAGGGCATCTGGCCTGAAACAGTGAAAAGCATTTTGGTCACATGTAGGTAAAAGGATGTTTAAACAAGTTGTGTTTCAACCTGATAAAAAGGACATCCGCTATTTCAGTGAATAATCCCCAAGGTGAAAATTTTCAACCTACTGCCATAGTCCATTGAACAATGCCTTCCCCTTCTGTCTTTGCCTTGGATGAAATCCAGTTAGAATTATTTACAGAATCAGTTGCCAGTAAGAAAGAAGTGTGTGTAAGTTGCTTTTATGTAATTTGTTATTTTTCTCCTTGTTCTCCTATTAGAACATATACAGGGAATACCCAGTTCAAGGCTTCTGATTGTTTTCACTTATTCTTATAATACTTAAGCAATATACATCCAGTCCAATTCTCCAGCAAAATCACTTATAAACAGAAAAGACAAAGGTCTCATTATAAATTTAAATCTCATATGTTTCAACTTTGTTTCTGGGTTTTTAATGTTTTAGAAAACTGTTTACCTCATCATTCAAAATTCTGCTTCTAGATATATACCCAAGAGAATTGAAAGCATATGTTCACACAAAAACATGCAGGCATATATTAATACCAGCACTATTCACAACAGACCAAAAAGTGGATATAAACCAAACGTCCAACAACTGACAAATGGATTTTAAGGCTTTGCATTCAGATGTCCCCTCTAAGGGGACATCGTAAACCTAGCAAACCACTTGGATCTCCCCTCTCAGGGGACATACGAGATTGCTGGTGATTATACAGGACAAACTTATGCAAGCACAGATTTCTAAAAAATGTATGTTTCCTTGAAGTTTTCCACTCACATTATATGAAAAAGCAAATAAAGAGATGGAATATATACTGAGATATGATGGATCAGTTGAGAGGTGGCTTTCAAGAGTCACAAGTATGTCCTCTCTCATCTTCAAACAACAGACTGGACAATACATTACTTATTATTAATGTGGGAGGAAGAAAATGAGACTGCATTGTCTGCTCAAATAGAAAAACACCAGGTAGAAAACACCAAACAAATTACTATTGCACATGTATCAATGAGCCTGCAATGCATGTTGGTAACTATTCCACACGTTACCACATGCTAGAAAAATGTAAGATAAAAAATTTTGACTTTTTTGTCATTAATAAGTTCCTCAATGTCCAAAATTCCATTATAAACCAAGTATCATTACAATAAAATGACTGGTTCCAACACTACACTATTCAATATGAAGTGATTCATTTTTCACTATTTCTTTAAAAAGTGTGGTTGAAGCTGGGCTTGGTGACTCAGCCTGTAATCCCGCGCCTTTGAGAGGCTGAGGTGAGTGGATTGCCTGAGCCCGCAGGTTCGAGACCCGCCTGGGCAACTCGGCGAGACCTCATCTCTACAATAAATAAAAAAAATTAGCCGGGCGTGGTAGCGCGCGCCTGTAGGTCCAGCTACTTCGAAGGCTGAGGCAGAAGGATCGCCGGAGCCGGCCACTGCACTCCAGTCGGGGCGACAGAGTGAGTCTCTAACTCAAAAAAAAAAAAAGTGTGGTTGAGTTGCTAACAGCTGATTCGCAAGATGTCTACAAGTATAAAGGGTTAAAACTGTGGTATAACAGACTATGATTCAGTTATGAAAAGTAATGAAGGACCAAAACATGCTATAACACAGAGGAAACTTGAAAACCAGTTAAATGAAAGAAGCCAGAAACAAAAGGCCACATATTATACTTACATGAGATGTCCAGAAAAGACAAAAAGTAGATTAGTGGTTGCCAGAGGCAAAAGGTATTAAAAAAGGGGGAAGTCAGGCTCGGTGGCTCAGTCTGTAATCCCACGCCTTGGGAGGCCAAGGTGAGTGGACTGCCTGAGCCCGCGGGTCCGAGACCCGCCTGGGTAACTTGGCGAGACCTCATCTCTACAATAAATCAAAAATCAGCCAGGCGTGGTAGCGCGTGCCTGTAGTTCCAGCTACTTGGAAGGCAGAGGTGGCAGGATCGCCAGAGCCCACAGGTCGAGGCTACGGTGGCAGGGAGCGGCCACTGCACTCCAGTCTGGGCGACGGAGTGAGACTTCAACTCAAAAAAAATAAGATAAATAAAAATAAATTTAAAAAAGAAAAAGGGGGAAATGGAAAGTGACTGCTAACAGGTAGGGAGGTTTCTGAGTGTGATGAAATGTTTTGGAATTAGACAGTGATAGGTACACAACTCTGCGAATATATTAAACACTACAGAAGGGTTACTTTTATAGTACCTAATTTCAATTTTTAAAAATTTTATTTGTAACTACTTCTAGGAGTACCACCTGAATTGTTAAACAAGTTAGATTTACCATATCAATGAAATGTTGAAATCACATGTATATTTAATTCATGGGCCACTCTGCTAAAAAGTCTTTCAAATATACAACTGTACACTGAAAATAAGTATATTTATAAGCTTTACCTTTGTAAAGTATGCGCACTTATACTAGCAACAGGAAAACCTAAATAGAATTCCACAAACTCGGATTTTGACTATCTGAGCAGGGTTTCGACTTTAAGTACTGTAAAGCGCGTATGTTTAGCAAGCTAGGGTTACCAAGTTTTTGTCCAAAATAAAAATAAATTTTAAAATTTAACATACTATTACAGATTAACTCTGCTAAATTCCAGAAAGAGCAGGAACAAACATTTGTTAATGTTTATGTGCCAAAACCAAAATAAGAAATACTTTTCATAATCATATTTCATTTGATTTTCAAAACAATCCTAGAGGTAGCTATTATTGTTCCCACTTTAAAGGTGAGAAGACTGAAACTCAAACAGGTTGCATACTTGGTTTCAAGGTTATAGAGCTGAGAAACATCTGATGGCAAAGTTGATCTTCTCTAATACTCCTCACTGAGTAAATCTCTCTCTTAAAAGTAGACTTGAGCCGGGTGCAGTGGTTCAAGCCTGTAATCCCAGCACTTTGAGAGGTGGAGGCGAGAGGACCATCTCAGCTCAGGGGATCGAGGCCAGCCTGAGCAGCATGGCAAGTCCCTGATTATACAATAAATCAAAAGAAAAAAAAAATGCTAAGCGTGGTAGCACATGCCTGTGGTTCCTGTACTAGGAAGCGTGAGGCAGAAGAATCACCTGAGCCCACCAGGTTGAGGCTGCAGTGGCCATGAGCAGCATGCCACTGCACTCCAGCCTAGGCGAGAGTGAGACTCCAACTCAAAAAGAAAAAAGTAGACCTGAATGACTAGAAAAACTACTATCAATTTGAGAACCTTACACTGATTTTTCTTTTTTTTTTTTTGAGTTGGAGTCTCACTCTGTCGCCCAGACTGGAGTGCAGTGGCCGCTCCCGGCCACCGCAACCTCGACCTGCTGGGCTCCGGCGATTCTTCCGCCTCAGCCTTCCGAGTAGCCGGAATTACAGGCATGCGCTACCACGCCCGGCTGATTTTTTATTTATTGTAGAGAGGAGGTCTCCCTGCCCAGGCGGGTCTCGAACCCGCAGGCTCAGGCAATCCACTCACCTCAGCCTCCCAAAGGCGCAGGATTACACACTGACTTTTCTAATAGCAAAGGATCACATTATCTTTCTATCTCACTTAATCCTTATAGAAATCCCTTAAACAACTCTTGTCATCACGTTCAAATCCATCCTTTACAGTGATATTCAAAATATTTTAACAGAAATATAAAGTATTACATACATTAAACACACATTTTGAAATATACACTTTTATTTTCTTAACACACTAAACTGTATCTATTATAAAACTGCTTACCAAATGATATAAAATTTAACAAATTATCCAAGTCATTCCAATAATTCTCAAATCACTTCTTAAGTTTTAGACGCTACTGGAAAGAGCTTTTGTTTAATTTGGCCTCCCTTGTCTGAGCCATGATTTGACATGGAGAACAACATCAAACTCTTCCCATGACCTCCTTCATTAAAATGACAATTCTTAGGTGACTGGGTAACCTGCCAATGTATTTTTTTTTTAATCAGAACCTCACTCTGTCACCCAGGCTGTGTAGTGGCACATTTACAGCCACCACAGTCTCCACCTGCTGGGCTCAGGTGATCCTTCTGCCTCAGCCTTCCAAGTAGCTGGACCCACAGGCTAGCACCACGGTGTCTAGCTAATTTTTTTTATATATTGTGGAGACGAAGTCTAAGCAAGTTGCTCAGGCTGGTCTCAAAGCCCTGGACTCAGCAGTCCTCCCACCTCGGCCTCCCAAAGTGCTGGGACTACCAGCGTGAGCCACTGCGCCCGGCCATATCCTGCCGATGCACAGGACAGGCTTGCTCCTTTCTCAGCTTCCAACTCTTGTCAAATCTGTTTCTCTCTCTTCATACTGTCTCTCCCAACCACTACAGGATAAAGGGAGTAGAGGAGGAAAAGGAAGTGTGTGCTAACACTTAAGGTAGGTGTGTACTATCCTTTGGTGGTTATCAGTAAGACTCGCTTCTCTCAGACTTCTTCCCTCTGTGCAGAGACAGCCACTGCCCTCTCCACCAAGGGTATGCCTCAAACAAAGAAAAGTTTCCTGAATCCAACCAAGATATTATTACTGCAGCCTGAGAGAATACGATCTGCATGAAATACCTGTTTATATCCCTGGACCCAAGTTAAATTCCCAGATACTATTTGCTTTTCTCCTTGGGGCATTTCTTTTGTGGGTTTATAAAAGAGGCCCACAGCTCAGCTGAACAACACAAAACCCTCACCCCACCCCTGGACTTAATTCAAAAGCAACTCCACAATCACTCCATAACTTATCATTTGTAGTTTTTCTTCTAGCTGCAATACACAAACCAAATAAAAAAGTCTCTGTTATGGGCTGAATTGTGTTGCCACAAAATTCATATGTTGAAGGCCTAACTTCTCGTACCACAGAATGTGACTGTATTTAGAAACAGTCTTCAAATGGGTGATTAAACTCAGGTCATGACGGTATGCCCAACCCAGTATGACTGGTGGCATAAATAGAGATTAGGACACAGAGACACCAGAGATGCGCGCATACACCAAGGAAGAGCCATGTGGAAAGACGGCCGCCAACACGCCATGGAGAGGTCCCTGAAGAAACACAACCTGTCAACACCTTGACCTCGGACTTTAGCCTCCAGAACAAAGAGAAAACAAATTTCAATCATTTAAGCGACCCAGTCTGTAGTATTTTATCATGGCAGGCCTAGCAAACTAATACAGTACCTTGGAATAAGGGCATATTTGGCTTCTGAGATAAACTACATATGCTGAAATTTGTACTATCACAGTTAATGATATGCTATCAGAAACAGAAGTGTATCTTTTTATTTTCACAAGCAAAATGGCCATCATCGTGCCCCAAGCTGAATACCTTGTCCTACTTCTCCTGCTGTCATCCCGCTGCAACTGAGTAAAACCCAAAACATGAAGAAATTTAACTTTCTGCCTCATGCATTCCTATGGCTATCCAGAAAAGGTTACACTTACTGATAAGGTAAACTTTCTTTTATTTTGAAGAAAGTGGAAAGACGTTGATTATTCACCTTTCACAGGCTGGAAAGGAGGCGGACACTCCAAGGCCAGCGTGGTCTTCAAGGGCCACAAAATGGGCTTCTGGAGAAGAGAGTGAGCAGCAGGTCTCAGTGCAAGAGGAGGAGCAGAGCGCAAGAGCGCGGCGTATCTCGGGGGGCCCTCCACAAGTGTTGGGATCATCTCACTGGGGCCTACAAAGATGTCAGGGTCACACTCTCCCAGCAGGGCCTTTGAATGTTAGGTCAGGTCCGCTGGGGGTGGGTGTCCGGGTATCCAATGCCGCATGAAAGACGCAAAGACTTGCACAGAAGTTAGATCAGTGTATTTAAATTAGTAAGAGGGAGAGAAAGAGAAGATTCACCTCCCCACGGTGGGGGAGAGGCTAAAGTCAGGAAGCATGACAACAGCCTAGCTCAAGGAGCACAAGGCCACACCAGAGTCTAGCAAGGCAATGGCCCCATACGGTAAACTTTCAAAACTGATGAACAGTAACTATTAAATGCTCCTGGCTAGGCCCTCAACCCCATTGCATTCATGGTCATTCTTTTTTTTTTTTTTTTTTGAGTTGGAGTCTCATTCTGTCGCCCAGGCTAGAGTGCAGTGACATGCTCAGACACTGCAACCTCAACCTGCTAAGGCTCAGGTGATCCTTCCACCTCAGTCTTCCAAGTAGCTAGAATTACAGGCACGTGCCACCACAACCGGCTCATTTTTTGATTTACTGTAGAGCTGAGGTCTCGGCAGGTTGTCCAGGCTGATCTCGAACCCCTGGGCTCAGATAATCCTCTTGCCTCGGTCTTCCAAAATTCTGGGATTACCAGGTTTGAGCTACCATGTCGAGCCCAGAGTGAGTGAGTGAGTGAGTATGTATGTATGTATTTATGTATGTGTGTGTGTGTATGTGTGTATGCATGCATGCATGCATGTATGTATGTATGTATTTATTTATTTTTTGAGTTGGAGTCTCACTCTGTCGCCCAGGCTGGAGTGCAGTGGCATGCAGTCACCACAGCCTTGACCTGCTGGGATGAGGTGATCCTTCTGTCTCAGCCTTCCAAGTAGCTGGAACCACAGGCATGCACCACTACGACTGGCTAATTTTTCTTGATTAGTGATGAAGTCTTGCAAAGTTGCCGAGGCTGGTCTTGAACCCGGGATCAGGCAATCCTCTCACCTCAGTCACCCAAAGTGCTAGGATTATAGGCACGAGCCACCATGCCCAGACCAGAGTCATTCTTCATCTCCAGTCTCCCATCAATTCTAAACCATCTTCCCACCTCACCCCTTTTCTCAGCACATGACATCAACACAGAGGTTACTTACTAAGCAAGAATCTCTTCAATTCCTCACCTCTGAACCCATCTTTAACTGCCCATCTCAAAAGAGGGGGCTGTCCTCTCATATAAGGCTTGTCAATCTACTGAAGCTCTGGGTCCCATTCTCAAATCTTGATTACTCGAGGGTCCTAGTCCATTAAATATTTTATTCTACAGAGGGTACCAAAAAATGTGTACACATTTTAAGAAAGGAAAAAACTATTAAAATTGCAGATGAATATAAGACATGTTTGACATCTGCAACTACAAGAGATGCTCAAAGTGGTTGCCATCAGCATCCAGACACTTCTGACTATAGTGAACTCAAAATAATACATAGATAACATCTCTCAAAATGTGTATACATTTTTGGTACCCCTAGTATTTCCAGTTCCCAGTTTTTGATTTTCTTCTTACTCTAAAATCGCCTTGGACAGTTTTATCCACGTCTACAAATTCAATTTTTTTTTTTTTTTTTTTTTTTTGAGTTGGAGTCTCACTCTGTCGCCCAGACTGGAGTGCAGCGGCCGCTCCCGGCCACCGCAGCCTCGCCTGCTGGGCTCCGGCGATCCTTCCGCCTCAGCCTTCCTAGTAGCCGAATTACAGGCATGCGCTACCACGCCCGGCTGATTTTTTTTTATTATTGTAGAGATGAGGTCTCGCTGCCCAGGCGGGTCTGAAACCCGCGGGCTCAGGCAATTCACTCACCTCAGCCTCCTAAAGGCGCGGGATTACAGGTTGAGCCACCGAGCCCGGCTTCAACTACAATTTATGACCTCATGACTCCAAGGCTGTAACTGCATATCAGACTTGCATCCTGAGTTCTCTAGACCCACATATCAAATTGCCTAGTAGACAGCTACCTACTGCCTCATAATTTCCAATTCAAAATACTCAAAATCAATTCCATCTACCTGTTTTCTTCTCCTAATAAATCACATTCCCATTCATTCACCTAGCTGGCCAAACCAGAACCCTAAAGGCTTTCCTAGACTGTTCCCTTTTCTATATTCCCCTTTATATATAAAGTGTTGTGGTCATATTGTGGGCAGAAGTGTCTTATGCCACTTCCATGGCTGGCCCATGAAACCCTCGGGCACCATCCTTCGCTGTTCTCTCCCATAGTCTGTCAGTTCTAAGTTGATGCCCAGGCTGATCTTGGAAATCATGTGCTAACAATAGCGGAGCCCTGGACAGCACAGGTCTCTGAATAACTAAGGGGGCAGATAATATTCAAACCACTTCCACAAAGAGAAAGATTTCAATTTTGTTAAGTCACTGCAATGTCACTGCTTATTCACTTGTTTCTCTACTTAGCTTTACTTTAACTAACCAACAAATCTGGCACTTCATTCTTAATCTCACCCATAAACATACAATTTTTAGTTATATCTTTCCATTCACTAAGTTCTTCCTAAAGTTATTTCAAAGACTGAAAGATTCACACACTAGTGCGTTTTTCCAGAGAGCCTTTCCCATTCTGCTAATATGCCAAACCTATTTAAAATTTCTCTGTAATGATATAATAAGCATCAGATTTCCCTAAATGTTAATAATGATCCTATTCCTGCTAGTATGTCTAAGGAACAATTTCTGAAAACATGTTTTCTTGTGAAAAAAGCAAAAAGTAGTAAAATAAAAACTTCTGAAGCAAATTATCAGATAAAGAATACAGTAGAACAAAAAAGTAAAGCCTTTAGAAAATAATTCTGTTCTTCATTCTTTCAGCATTTATGAACCAACTATTAAGTGTTTGGGATACATAAACTGAAAAACAGGCCAGGTACGGTGGCTCCTGCCTATAATTCCAGTACTTTGGGAGGCTGAGGTGAAAGGATTGCCTGTGCCCATAGGTTTGAGACCAGCCTGGGCAACTTGGTGAGACCTCATCTCTACAATAAATCAAAAAATTAGCCAGGCATGGTGGCATGTGCCTGTAGTTCCAGCTACTTGGAAGGCTGAGGGAGAAAGATCACCTGATGCCAGGAAAAAAAAAAAAAAAAAGGAAAAGAGAGACAATACATACGGAAGGAGATTACATCATTATGTTAGATGATAATAAGTGCTTTGAAAAAAGAGCAACAATGTGTCATGGGTTTATAAGGAAAAACTTAATGTTTGTGGGTAAGCAAGATAAAGCCTTAACCAGGGGTTAGGCTGCAAAGTCAATAAGTAAATTAAATCCATATGGGAAGGAACCAATGGTACCACTTACTACTTTATGACCTTAGGTATAACCTCTGTCAATCTCAACTTCCCTACTTGTGAAGTTACAAAAAATAGTATCTATGATTTAGAAGTACTACAAAAATGAATATAAAAAACTGCTTAAAAAATAATCTCTAAATGGCCCAAAATACTCATTTAACCTTATATCATTCACATTTTTTGATAAAAAAATTAATATGCTATTTAGGGTATGAACTTAGCTTTGTACATCAAAATGTCTCAAAAAATGACAATTTTTTTATCATTGTCAGTGATATAAACTAAACTAAAAGAAAATTTTTTTCTTTGAGACGAAGGACCATTTCCCTCCAACTGTTAAGTTTTCAATGAGAAAAAAAAGGCAAAAAAATTTTAAGTAACTTATTTCAAGCAGCTAATTATTCGTTCATTTGTTTAACCATCCCTTGGGACAATCTGTAACCTACTCTGATAAGAAATGTGTAGAAAACAGACAGAACGTTTTGTTGTTGTTCAGTTATTAGGATATTCAACGTCTGAGCGCACACAAGTATCCCTTAGGGAAATGCTCTGCGTGCCATTAGCACTATTCTTAATGAGGAAAAGCAAAGAACTCCTTTAGTTCAATGCCAGAATTGTTTTATCTTCAAGTCAAGAGAACAACTATTTGGAGTAACACCAAAACAAGCATTTAACAATTACAAGCAGCAAGCTATTCATAAGCATCATATTGTTAATGCTACTCTAATTATAAATAACCTTATTTTATCAAATAAAATATGTCAGCAAATTTTTAAGTCCAAATGCTTCTATATTTGACTGCTTTATTTTAACTTTAAGAAAAAAACATATTTATTGCTTCAATTCAAAGATCATCACTTTATTTTTTTAATTTTTTTTTTAATTGGAGTCTTACTCTGTTGCCCAGACTGGCATGCAGGGGCAAGCTCATGGCCACCACAGCCTTGACCTGCTGGGCACCAGCAAGCCTTCCACCTCAGCCTTCCAAGTAGCCAGAACTACAGGCACGCGTTACTATGCCCAGTTAATTTTTTGACGAGGTCTCACCATGTTGCCCAGCCTGGTCTCGAACCTGCAGGCTTAGGCAATCCTCTCGCCTTGGCCTCCCAAAGTGCTGGGATTATAGGCTTGAGCCACCGCGCCCAGCCTGTCATTTTAAAGACCTCTTGCAGCAAAGTGAGATACAGGGAATCCTCAGTTTTTAAATCCTTGAGTAGGAAATCTTCAAAAAAATCTTACAAATAATAAACAAAGACCTTAAAGAGATTATGGTGCTTATAATAATCCTCAGTGATACAGTGAGTGGGAAAATCTGAAGAAAGATCACTCTCATTTCACCAGTGCCCTCCTATTAAGAGTAGAGAGCGTCCTTCCTGATTTAAGAAATACTCCAAGCGACTCAACACATGTCCCTTTCACCGTTTCTCCCTCTATTTCTGCTCCATTGTAAAAGCCAGTGTACAGCTTTCTGAGTTCTTTTGGTCTTATCTATATGGTCCTTGCCCGTATTCACACTCCTTCTTTATACTGTACCTTACTCAGTGATGCATGTGGCCACATAAAGCAAAGCTCCTGGGCCACATACTATAGTGAATCCCTCTGGATACTTGGGCCACTTTAGGTTGGCAAAATTAGTGGAGCCTAAACATGAACTCATAAGGAACTGAGAAACTGAATCTAAACATGAAAAACATAACATCATTTTTCATACATGAAGTCCCAACATTGTGAAAATATGCAGGTTTTTACAAAAATACAAGTCTTAAGCACAAGCTGAAGTCAAAAGTAAAAACTACTGTGATCAACTTTTATTATCTTTACTAACTGCCATGAACCTTTTCAAGATAGGCATACAGCACGATGTAATAGAAAAAAGTGATAAAGACAGATGTGGCCAGGCTCGGTGGCTCAGCCTGTAATCCCGCGCCTTTGGGAGGCTGAGGTGAGTGGATTGCCTGAGCCTGCGGGTTGGAGACCCACCTGGGCAGCGAGACCTCATCTCCACAATTTCCAATAATACTCCCACAGCTTTAGCTGATGTATTGTGGTAACTTCACTTATCAATACTAAAAGACATTTCAACACATTTCGTTTTCTTTTTTTTTTTTGAGTTGCTCACTCTATCACCCAGGCTGCAGTGCCATGGCATACTCATAACCACCCCAGCATCAACCTGCTGGGTTCTGGCAATCCTTCCGCCTCAGCCTTCCAAATAGCTGGAACTGCAGACGTGCACTACCACACATGGCTAATTTTTTTATTGTAGAGACGAGGTCTCGCCAAGTTGCCCAGGCTGGTCTCGAACCTGCAGGCTCAGGCAATCCACTCACCTCCCAAAGTGCTGGGATTACAGGCTGAGCCACCGAGCCCGACCCATTGCAACATTTCTGAAAAACAAGTGCTGAAATTTAAATGTTTAGATTGAAATTGGATGTATGTATCGAGCAGATACTAAATGAATTCATTTTCCACTCTTTCTGCAAATCTTAGGGTATACAAGTTGAGTACCCCAATCCAAAAAATCCCAAATATAAACGGCTCCATAATCTGAAATTTTCGAGTGCTGATATGATGCTCAAAGGTGACACTCAAAGGAAATGCTAATTGGAATACTTCAAATTTCCAGTTTAGAGATGATTAAGAGGTACAAGGCAAATAGCTTGGCATGGTGGCACATGCCTGTGCCTGTAGTCACAGCTACTTGGGAGGCTGAGGCGGAAGGATTACCTGAGCCCCGGTGGTTGAGGCTGTGGTGAGCCATGATTGTGCCACTGCACTCCAGCCTGGGTGACAGAGTAAGACACCCAACTCAAAAAAATAAGTAAAATAAAGTTCACTCTATTAAGTTTGTGTTCTCAAATCAATCAATGACCATTACTACACTGTCAGAAAAATAAAGTGAATTTGTTTTTGGATTGTCTCTACCTTACTACTCAAAGGCAGTGTTAGGCCATTGCCTTGCCAGACTCTGGAGTGGCCACGTGCTCTTTTTTTGGTTTGTTTGTTTTTTTGAGTTGGAGTCTCACTCTGTCGCCCAGACTAGAGTGCAGTGGCCGCTCCTG